>NC_058022.1:27052978-27352978 GCF_019176455.1 Solea senegalensis | reverse complement strand
ATACCTGATTAAATGTTACCGTGGAAACACATGACGAAGGTGTCAATGTATGTTTGCAATGAGCCAAAGAGAGTTTTATCATAACCCCCGTAGGAGATAGTTTTTAAAATGTAAGTAGGAAACTTCGGCTCCTGGTAGAGACAGGACACTCAGAAAATCGTCCACAAAAACCTACGTTTCTACTACGTTACATGATTTACCTGCGCATATAAACTGGTTTTACGGTTCCGATTCAAATTGATTACAATTATACAGCCATGTTTGAAAGGAAACTGATTTAAAAAGGCCGGTAAGAAAGTTTTGTACGTGGAATTCTAATAATGTTACCACAACAACCAGGCTAGGAAACCATGATAGAATGATTGAATCTTACATGTCATTACACTGAATAAAATACATGAATGCAATTTGAAATGAATAGTTTATGTTTGAGAGTTTATGTTTTCTCTTTACCCCTAAAAAATGTAATGTCGGGATGCCAAGGTACATTTGGTATCGTCGATGCTCCTGGAGCGATGTGTTGAACACACATCTCCACAACGACATGGGTGTAAATGGGGGTCAACATTTCGGACATGGCATGACACTGTGATTATGGTTGTCTTGAGTACGGTCTTAAAAACCTTCAGCACACTATAAAAAAAACAAAATGTCACAGCTACCCAAACTTTGAATGTCATCAAGTGTGCAGCCTTGCGCTGCCCCCTGGAGAAATGTTCATGCTCATAAATAGTGATTAGGGTGTCCTAAACCATCAGCATGACTTTTTTTTTTTTTTAAATTCTTACATCTCCTGGCACTCATCGTTGGAATATCTGTTTCCGTTTCTCTAATTTCACGTGCCATTTCACATTACGCCTTTCCCTCTACTGTGAATCACACATTTAAGGAAATTGCAGCATCCAATCTAGTGGTTATTGTCATTTAAGATGCCTGTGAACACTGGGGACAACATGTCCGGTGAAACAAATAACTCACTACAAAGCCTCACTGTGATGCTCATGAGCTTGTGCTTGTATAATAACTAATGGCACTTAGAGTAATGAAAGACATGTGTACTTCATTGCTCATGTTTCTCTCTCTGGTGTTTTGCATTCAGTTCAACTTTGTCCTTGGCCCCTCTGTGGCACCATCTGTGCATGCACGCACACACATTCACACATATACACATCCAGACTCTCATTGACGACTGCGACTCAGGGTTTGATGATTGGATGTTCTTTTCCCTTCACAAGTCTGAAATACGGCGTAACTAAATGTTTATGACAGCATTTGTTTTCTCCTGCTCATGAGAGGAGAGCTTGTCTCATTCTCGGCCATAAAAATGATGCAAGCCGATACAAAAACTCCTTCGGGGTGAGTTCAGTGAACTCGTGCTGCCGTGTGTGCACTCACTGGCCACTTTATTAGAGACACAGGACGCGTAATAAAGTGGCAGGAGTGTTCACCTGGAGTGGTCTTTTGCTTTTGCCGTGTGACCAAATACCTTGGTTGAAATGAGTGGTTATTTGAGTTACCTTTCTATCATCTAGGACCTGTCTGGTCACTCTCCTCTGGATAATTTATCTTAAAACCTTAGAGATGGATGTGCGTGAACGTTCCAGAGGATCATGCCACATTCAAGTCATTTAAATTTCATTTTCTTTTTCTTTTTTTTATATTCTGAGGCAGCATTTGGACTTCAGCAGGTCATGTTGACCATGCTGCCATGTCATTGGCTGACGAGACGAGCGGTTGAACAGGTGGATTTGAATGAAGTGGACGGTGAGCGTGAGTGTGTGTGAGCTCATTAACTTAAGCCCAACAAAAGGGTGGGGGGAACCCTGAGAGACGGGGTCTTGCTCTCATCAGCGTCCCATTCTGCAGAGTCAGCATTTCCCTGCCATCACACCCCACCCCCACTTCTGTCTCTCTCTCTTCCTCTTTACAGCCAAAGCACTTTAACTCACCCTCCCCCCCTCCATCTTTCATTTTGATTTCCTCTTGTAACCATCCTTGCTCTGCATCCTCCCTTCATCCTCTTCTCTTCCTCGCAAAGAGAGTTGCTGCCCTGAATAACAGAGGGCAACGCCGGAGCCAGAAAGCATCTGTCATTCCCTCGCTCTGTCCCTCCCCTCTCTGTCCCATCCTCTCTTGCTCCCCCCCCTCCCTCGTCTACTCTTCTCCCTTGCTCACCGCGGTTAGGATCACTGCACTTCTCCGTGCGCTGAGATTGAGAGCGCACACAGAGGTCATGTTTGCAGCCTGAGTGAACCAGGTGGAGAGACAGCAGAGAGGCGGAGGGTGACCCTCGCTCCCTCTGTCATCACCTACGACATTTGTGGGACAGACAGGGTATTGAACTGTCTACAAACTGGACGGGACATTCAACAAGGCTGATACCTGCTGCTGCCTGAGTTTATTTTCCTACACTGCAAAATCACTCAGGCTTTTGTTGACTCTTGATATGGATCCTGGTTGAAAGTGGATGTGTGTCTATGTGAAGGGATGTGGATATGGATCAGCATGCTGATGTGGACGACTTGAGCTGTGGGACGTTGCGCTCTGCTGTGAAACCACATGGACATGTTTGGTTTCTCTAAGATGCCGAAGCTGTCTGGGTGAGTGTGTGCGTTTACATGATGACATGATGTTCATAAGTTATCGTCTGTGTGGTGGTTGGGCTCATTTTGACAGTGTGTGGATACCAAATAGTGTTTTTTTCTGTATCCCATTGTGACCAATGATAATATAATCCATCCAAGACGATATCTTGGCATAATTAAAAGTCGAGTCTCGTTTCTAATTGGAAATGGAAACCTTTATTGACATCAGCCCAGAAGTTAAGTGGCTTCGGTGAGAAGACTTCAAAGTATATGAGGATAAATGTGACCTGTAGTTCCTCAATATTAATTGATATTTCTGTGTTCCTGGTTGTCATTGATTTGTTCTATTTATGTGCGGCCTGATTGGGTTTTTCTTCTTGTATTCGAGTAACTCAGAAATCATTATGTCAATAAGGTTTAAAAGGATTTGGATACAGACAATAAAAAGAGAGAGGCTCTGTGACTAAGGGAAATTAAAGGAGGAGTGGAGTCAGAAGTAGTCCAGGCAGACAATGTGCTGGATTACGATAGAGATAAGGAGATGGGAAGACAGACAATGGTTACTGAAGAGAATGGGAAGACAAAGTGAGCCAGCAGAGTGCACAGATATAAAGACTACCGACTACTTAGAGTGAAATTGAGCTGAAACCATGTCTATTCTCAAAAACAACTTCAACTACGTAGTTCAGTCATACATAGCCAGAAGATTCACTCATTATATGAAAGGACTAATTGTACAATTAAAACCCATGCTACTTAATATTAAGATTTAAATAACACAGCAGTGTGAAGTGGCATTTTGGGCGTTGAATAATTACAAGATAAGTAATTAATGTGAGAGTCTTTGCTCTTTGAGGTGTGTTAAAGTAGCTATCACTTCCTGTTTCTGCATCTACTTTAAGATGTAAAATAAAACTTAAAGACAGAGCAGCTGTACACAAAAATCCCCGCTCATTGTGGAGCTCCACACCACATGTGCATATAAATATATGTCTGTATGATCCTTGAATCATGTGTGGTCACATCACTAAGCCCGCGAAGAGGTTAGAGCATCTGGAAGGAAGGAAGGAAGGAAGTCTTCAAAAGAAAAGTACAATACTACGCAGTTTTATGTCACACTTAATGTTGTATGTCACATTTAAGTTGTTTTAACAATTTAAAAATCTCATGTTGACACTTTTAAAACACTGCAACCATATGTTTTGTAAAAGCTCTTGGAAGAGCTGGGTTTTCAAGAGCATCTTCTGCCCTAGCACTTACCCTCCCCCCTCTCCTTCTGCACTTGGATCCACCTCTGCACCCTCACCCTCTATCAGTCCACTGTTCCTATTTCGTGGATTTGTTTCCAAGACTACTTCTTCATAGCTTATTCCTTTTTTGCAAATCGCTTTGGATAAAAGCGTCTGCTAAATGTAAATGAGTCGGTTATACGGTTGCTGATTCTGAGTTGTGTCAGATGGCTGACTGGGCACAGGACAGTGCTGCTTGTTTCCAATGTAAAACCAATAATCACATTCACCATCCTTCCACAAATGTAACCATGTATTTCTGTATCCACGACAACAGCTATAAAAGATCTTATTTTTACCCTAAACCACTGTCTTTTATCTAAACTTAAACTTGCAGTTTTTGCGCAGAAACACAACCTTACTGCAACTGTCCTCAGTGTTTTTTTATTATTGTTACCATGACAATGGTCCAGTATGGCTGGTGTTCATGTGTTCCTATGGGAATAAACCATTACATCCTAGGTTTGGAACAAGCCATCCATATGGTCCAAAATGACATCAAACATTTCACAATTCACAGCCAAAAAAGTGTGTGTTTGCATTTATGGTCTATGGAAACCCTGTCACATGACAATTTTCTCGTTTAAAAAAAGAAATATTAATATATTGTGTCACCCTTTAATCCTTATTTGACTTCCTCATCCCCCGTCTTTTAAACCATTTGTCCTTCCCCTTATGTGTCACAGCCAGTTATAATGTTCACACATATTCACATGTAGCTTCATTTGTTGTCAACAGACTGTAACATGGTGAAAATAAATAGCGGTGTAGTGTTGCTAACAGGCACCAGTGAGTTACGCAGTGGCACCTATAGCTTGTACCCAGATGGCTGGAGTTTATCTAGACGAGTCTTACAATTAAGGAGCCCTCTGTTTGCGAATAGCTCCATCATAAAGTTTAATGACAAGTTATGGATCACCATCATCTTTTAATGCTTTTACTAAATCATTCGTTGTAAGAGGTGCGGCAGGTGAGATGCACCTGCGATCTGTTTCTGGAAACATTAAATCAGCCGATCTTCTTCATTTCTCATGCTCTGTGCATCCTAAACACAAAGGCTCCGTCAGTGTTTGTTGTTGGGTAAAAAAATCTTGGCTTCGGTGTCGGCCAGCAGGGCTTGTTTGTGCTCTGAATATCAGATTACAGTAACATATGCCAAATTGCCTTCTGCTTTGTGCCAATGCATGCTGCTACTTTATAGGGCAAAGTTCCATTGTGTACTGAGAACCATCTGACAAGTCGTAACCTCTGTGATTTGCAGCACCCCGTCACTAAAAATGTAGTGGTAAAGAAAATGTGTAGCATAGCATATTATTATCATGCTAACCCACCAACCTTGTCATATACCCAAAGTATTATGTAAAGGGTTTTTGTAGCATTAAGTCCCATTCATGCTCCATTTTTCACGATACCTCTGTGCTTCTATTAAGTTTATTGGTATGGACGTTTACACAGTACTTCCTCTAGAGGGCAGTGCCGGGTACCAAGTTGCGGCCGTCAACAAACATGGCAAACCATTAAAAAGGGTTATTTTTATTGTGCTTGATCCAAAATAGACTGAAACGCAAGCAGATTTAGTGGCGGTGGACTGTAAGACCGCTTAATGTAAGTCGTCCCAATAGTGTGGAATATTACTCGCTGGTGGAGCCGATGAGAGAGATCGATGGCGATGACGGCATTGACTCTACTGCCCCCACGATTTACGGTGGTATTGCTTTGTTTTGTCCATAAATAGGCCCCAGAATAAGCCTTTTATATATACTTTTGGCAGGGGCTTTGCTTTAAGGAGGCCACCATCTTGCACTGCCGTATCTCTCGAGCAGCCTGAACAGAGAAACCAGCCAGAGCCTGCGTTCAAGCGGAAGCTTATACAATGTAGATTTGAGCGGCGACAAACTGGACTTTCACAGATTTCACACGCAACCAGGCACAATGATAGCTATCGGCCACTCATGCTATGACATCCTCAAAATACCAAAAATATGGTACACAAAATACAACCAGAGAAAATATTGAGCTCTCGAAGTAACACCATTATCACCCAATGTTAAAATACAGCGGTGTAAATAGGCCGAGCAAAGTCAGTCATGGACCTTTGACAGGAGGCAGATTTATTCCCAATAAGATAATTTGCTCTCTCATCCTCCTCTTCCTCACATATACATCATACACTGGTATAGTGAAATTGGATAAAGATGGAAAGAGACGATGATTTTTATTTTGTTATATGTTTCATTTCCTACGGTCCAAATTCTCTCACATACCCTGGTATATACAATAGAACAGTATTTCTGATTTACCACAATTTGAGAACCATGGTGCTATGATGTATCGTTTATTGTAGTTGATGATTTAGATGATTTAGCTGCCTGTTTAGTTGCCTCCTGGTGGCTAACTTCTACTGTCATCCTACTTCTGATGCTTCACTTTGTAAACTGGAAGACTCCATCCTTTATTTTTATACAGTCGATGACACAGATGTGGTAGAAATCCATCTTTCTGTTGGCTTGGAGGAGGCCTCCTTTTATTCCATTCTGCAGTGTCACCATGAAATGTCACTGATTCATACACAGGACGTGTAACGGCACATTAGATGGCTATATTGTTCTTGAATGTCTCTTGTGTTCAGAATATTCACTGACTGGGTTATGTCGCCCGCGCGGATGACATGTAGCCATCCCTCACTCCATTTCTCTCTTTCTCATTCTCTGCCCTTAACCCTTAAAGTTGCACGATTTTCTTGATTTGTGTCTGGATAATCCTCCTAAGGGATTTGGTGGGTGATCAGTGCAGGAGGGGCTGACAGTGTGAGGACACTGTTGGCTGTTCCATTTAGTCTATGAAATGAAATCACACTTATCACTGTCTGTTATAGTGTACGACAGCAGCACATCCATCCACCTGTCTGTGTATCTATCCGCTGCCTGTAATTTATAGACGATTCATCTGCTATATTGACACTGATGTGGCTTTTCACTGTGTCAGAATGCCAAAATAAACTACTTCTGTTTTTCGCATTTTTTTTCACTTGTGAAGCCACAGTAGCAGAATAAATAAAAAAGACAAATCATTCTCACTCCTTGTCTGAGAAAATATGCCAGGTCTAAAATGTAGTGCAATCAGCCATTCAATCTGTTCTAATTCATTTCCCTGCAAAGACCAATATATTCTGTGTTGTCATGATTACACATAATTTCAGTGATCTCTCACACAAGCTAATGCAGAAACATTGCACGACATGTTCCTTGCCTTGTGCCCTTTTGACGAGATTCATTTGAAAATTAAGCGAAAAAGCCATTTTGTTTCTGTCAGACCTCCTTCCCTTGTCTGCACTACAGAGAAACAAGCAGCCTCATCTCCAAAATGATGCTCCAAATTATCTTATGAATCTCAAACAGGGCACACACTGGAATTCAGATTTCACCTCATCAAAGATCGAATAAAAAGGGGACTTATTGAGTCACTTTTCGTGTTTTAAAAATTATATATTTATTGTTTTTATTGTCAAATTAAACAACGATGATGGTGGGAGGAAACCGGAGGCAACCGTGCTGACCGCTACTAACCACTACACCACCGTGCACTTG
This sequence comes from Solea senegalensis, assembly GCF_019176455.1. Lineage (NCBI taxonomy): Eukaryota > Metazoa > Chordata > Actinopteri > Pleuronectiformes > Soleidae > Solea > Solea senegalensis. Next base: position 27,345,517 of record NC_058022.1, on the reverse strand, counting down.
ACATGAAGCATGTTCTTCCCTCTGTTCGCGTTTCGTCATGTATTATTCAGCGGTGCATTATTAAGAGACTCAGGTTCATAGGCTTTTAACTACCACGCTGTAACCACATGATGACCGTGGACGTTTTCATTTAAAACGTTTTGCATGTGCTGATGCGGCCGCCTCTCGTTCTTTCCTTAATGCTCATCATAACAGGGCGTGTAATGGAGTTTGGCTTGAGGTTGAATCCCTGGAACAATCCCTGAGAACAAAGGCACCAAAATCACCCATGTATCCCAAGATGAGTCACTCCTGTGACCGATTGTCTCTCCTAAGTTTTTACTTTATACCAACGCCACAGTCAACTCTATAATGAGTTGGCAGCTGCCTACAGTCATACATCTCTAGTATTGAGGTAAATTATATTTCAGAATTACAGTATTAAGCAAAAAATGAAAGGGAGTGTGTGTGTGTGTGTGTGTGTGTGTGTGTGTGTTCATATTAAATACCTCTTTAGGACCTTTTCTGCCACAAACACTAACCTTATCAGGACCAGTAGTCCCTCCGAGACCGAAACCTGGACCAAAACCTATCCCAAGCACTTTGTTTATGCTGTCCAAATGAATGGAAGTCAGTGTATTGTCCCAAGAATAATAGATGAGCAAACCTGTGTGTGTGTGTGCGTGTGTGTGTGTGCGTGCAATGGTATTAATGTGATGAATTCTATTTTTTCTGTTTCATAAAAAAGACAAATCTGTGTATTTTAATACCTATCCAAGTTAAGACCATTTGTCTCTACAGTACCAACTAAATGTGAACATTAAGTGTGCTGCTCATAAAACAAAAACAGTGTAGCACAGACCAAGTTCCATTTATTGGACATCACTGGTCTCAATGTTCTGTATCTTTGACCTCCACCTCTGTATCATTTGCCATTACTGCTGCTGCTGGTCCCCCCATTTGGTAACACAATGCAAGCTACGTGGGTGCTTTTGTCCTTTTTCGCTCTCATTACATCCTCTCCAGAGCTATGTTATTTTTAATTAATCACATTCAAATCTTTCCTCGATCAGGTAAAAACAAGTGATGCATGAAGGAGGTGGATGTTTCGCAAACTGTACACTCTCCTTTCCAAAGTGCACGCTCAATAATTGATCGCGAGGACTCGCTTTTATAACATATAGGGGAGCAAATTGTTGGTTGTAGGACAGAAGGGATGTTAAAAATATCTTCTGCCTCTTGAATTTTATATTCTTTCACTCTCACACTAAAGTTGGCAGGGAGAAAGCACGGAGGAACAAATGAATCAAACATGAATCCTTTTCATTCAACTTTAATGCCACTGAAATTGTATTTATTTTCTTTAGCGTTGCCGGCGATGTTTGGGTTGAGAACATGATTTTATGATTTGCATTTGTTGGGGGAATAGTGAATTAAACTCAACTTTCAGACGCTTGCATTCTCGCATCGCCAATAGGAATAGTTGAGGGGTTGATGAGTAAACTGGAAGAAAGTTGGTCGAAACAGTGCCTGAAATTGAATGTAGATGACGGTCTGTGTGCTGATACATCTGTTTGCTAAACAGGCGAGTGGGGGGATTAGTTCTGCTCCAGATGCTGTCACATAATACTTAAGTGCCACTGTGCATTCTCAGAGCCACACTGCACTGTAAACCCTGCCTACAGCAATTACACACACACACACACACACACACACACACACACACACTGGCAGACATGTAAAAACCTGACTTGTAACTGAAAACAGGAGGGAGGTCAAGAGTCTAAAACCTGCTCTTTCACGGATTTAGTTATCACTCCAAATAACTGAACCCGTTTCATTTAAATAGGAATTATGAACAGTGTTATGACATCAGAAATCACCTCATAAACATAACGAGGCACCAAACGTGCTATAGATATGCCCTCTTACATACTCTATTACTGTTGATGGACCTGATTAGGCACCATTCACAAATCAAGAACTGGGAAGTGATAAACAAATCAGATAACAGATACATACAAAGCTATATTGCTATATTTTTCCAATGTAGGAACCATACAGTTAACTCTAAATGACCATGATACTGCAACTACCCATGTATTTTCACAATTTTGCATAGTAGTACTATTAATTTTGAGAGTAATCTCATGGGACCTTGACTTTTTCTAAAATATCTTATATCTTGTTATTTATGTTCGGGCAAATTTGGTCTGTATAGGTTTTGTGGCCATCTAAAAAAAACAAATACTACACTACTCATTCATAATTTTTATTTGCAATGTCAGGTTCCATGTTTGCAGATGAATTAATAACTTTTACTAGAATTTCAATTTCTCCACGTTAGCTGCAGTGTCACGGGTCTGCAGGGAACCACATACTGTGCATATGGGCGGTACTGTACGTTTCTGGATGCAATGAAACATGTTAATATAAAGCACATTGGAGCTCAGATCTCCTTAGGAAGTGGTGCATCCAGCTGTTTGCAGTAAAATTGCATTTATTAATTTAAAGCATTTGAAGTATATTCTGTACAAACATGACATACATTTTCAAAGTTTCCCAGAAGACACTCAATAGTGACTTCTTTCTTTCTTTCTTGGCTGCATTAGCATAGGGCACTGAGAGGATTTCATTCCTACATTAGGATTCAAGAAGCAAAGACAAGAGCATAAGGGTCCCTCATTTATTCTGATGATCACATCCTCCTGTGTAATCTTATTTGAGGAGCGTTTAGCGACGCTTGTTCGGCTGTGCTATTTATAGCCCGCTGAATTACACTTTCGACGTTCGCCGCAGATGTCGAATGTGATGTTTTCCCGCCTCTATCTTTTGACGTGAAGCGAACGCACCCACCCCCCCAGTGACAAAAGCAGTGTAGCATTCATGCGTGCATACACACACACACACAAATGCTGCTAATGTTCATATGCTGTGCTCTTTCTTTAACTTTTCCGGTTGACTTGAACCGAACAGATGGAGCGAGTCAATGCTTGGTTGTCATTACGTCGCGCCAGTACAGTCAACCAGCTAGAAATGGAGTGATAGTGAAACCCCCCCAATCCTGAAAAGCAACATTTTAGCCATGATTTAATTCCCAGATGTTGTGTCATAAATGGTGAGTAAGAGTTTATAACTCTCCCTGGAGGTTCACATGTCTTTAATTTAACTAACCAGTATTTCTATAATCGATTAATCTGTGGATTATTTAGTCACTTAGTTGTTTGGTCCATAAAATGTCAGAAACATGTTGATCACTGTTTCCTAAACCTCCAACTGATGCTTTCAAATGTCTTGTTTTGTTCACAAAACAAAAATTACTCAGTTTAAATGGTTTCTTGTGTGATGATTGCATATAAACCAGAAAATGCTCACATTTAAGAGGCTAAAGCAATCTGAGAGCTTGTATTAATTGTTTAAAAAAACACTCAAACTGATTGACAATTTATTTTCTAATTGAATATTCATCAATTCATTTGTAGTCTTGCATTAGCTTGTCCATTAGAGCTTGTTCCGAGATTCATTGATGGAGTTCAGTGAGTAACAGTGGTGGATACAATCCTACAAATAGAAAAATCTGTGTATGTTTGCCAAGAGCGGTTAGTTTCAACTGCCACATCTGGACATCCTTGCTTCAACCACAGCAACATAAACATAAACAATCCATCATCCATCCACCTTGTAAAAACACAGTTTAAAAACATGCTCTGTTGCCCTTTGTGTTTCCAGTCCGGCTGGAACTGCGGGGCTTTGTGTGACATTTACCGAGAATCAATGCTGTGTGCCGTGGACTGTGTTGTCCCACTGAGACGCACCGCTGTGCCACAAAGGTTGGAGAGCAACACTGTAAAGTGTTTCAGGCCTAATGATGCTGGTACTGATACAGCAGAGACCAACAGTATGTCACACATTGGCAGCTTGTAAACAAATATGAAAGAGAAAGGGAAGTCTTGTCTTGTCTTGGTAGGAGTGAAGCTTTTCATGACCTATACCTATTGACTTGTCACAGATGGAAACATTCATCATCTACATGAGGCAAGCATTTTCCGTATGTACAATATTTAAAGACAAAAGGTAGTATATCTAAAGTAATATGAATAGCTAAACAAGCATGACCTCATATAGTATTATTGGGGTCATGGTATTTATTGATTGTTGTTTCAGCTCCCGCACTTTCATCACAATAGCAATCCTGTCAATCAAAGCTGTGACATACAAACACTAGCTTCTAAAGGCCAACACTTGTGTCAGAACAAATATGAGATGCCTTCACTAATGGTTTATGGATTTATTTTTATTTTTAAATGAATTACTCCATAATTAAAGCTGCAGTGCGTAACTTCTGGTGATGTCTTCCAGTACTGTGCGCGAAACCAAAGAGGTTTTTTTTTTTTTTACTTAACTACAAGTAAAAGTACTGATCTAAAGTGTACTCAAGTTAAAGTAAAAAAAAAGTAGCTTGTTTAAAATGTACTCAGGGTAAAAGTTACTTAATTACTCTTACTTTCTTGTGTCGTGCAAAAAGGACAAGGGGACACACATCTCACATGAGTTGTTTTTAATTAAAGGCAAACCTTTACAAATTAAAGTGCTGACAAAATAAACTATGTAGACATATAATGTATCAGTCAAAATGGGTCAAAACATTTTTTTCCTCAAGCAATTTAAAATGTAGTGAAGTATAGTACTTCCAAAAAATATACTTAAGTAAAAAAGTACACAAAAAACCTACTCAATTAAAGTAATGCAGGTAAATATAATTCATTGCTTTCCACCTCTGGTAAAGGTTGCATATTATATTCTGGTATCTTACAAATAATCGCTGCACCTCTTGTTCCAACCAACAAAATGCTGCTCTCCCCTAAATGTGACATTTCAACATGCACTTGTTTCAGTCCTTTAAATGGCATTAATGGTGCAGCTAAGGACAGTCACTGTGCAGATGTGTGTGTGTGTGCTAGGACACAGTGAGTCTGGCCCGGCAGCCTGCAGTGCATGAGTTTACAAAGTTTGTCTGAGGGGATTCTAATGACCCGTCGTCCTGTGTGGGAGCTTCACTGCAGTTGGAGCGCACACTGTGACTTGGACAGCTGTGATTGATATAGTTGGCTTTACACAGTGACAGAGCCTGGTATTTTGTGTGCATATTGCTCACACTGTTCAGTTCCCCCGCCCGAAAGAAGCCGCGTAGACAAAGAATGGAGCTGACCGTGGTGCTGAAATCTGCTGAGTGACAGCCTAAATCAAGCGTCTCCCTGGCTTCCCTCCTTCAATGACTTTGTAAGGACAAGCTTTTTAGGGTGAGCTTTTAATTGACTCCTTCACCGTGGGCTTGTTTCCGTGTCACTGAGACCAATGAGTGTGCAGTTCATTTTTTTTGGTGTGTGTGTGCTATGGATTTAGCCACTTGGTTATGAAATCAACAAATATCAACATCAATATAACATATTAGTTTGTTTGTTTAATCACTTTGGTGCAGGGACATTAGCCTTTTTGTTTTTCATGACAAATTAACTCAACTCACAGTCATTCAAATTGTTGTGGAAGAAGCAATGTTTAACTTTTTCATTACTTTACAGGCTCGTTCATCTCAGAAGAATGTGGTTAGGAGATATTGGCATAAGTATATACATCAAATAATCCTCCAAACTGAAATGAAAGTCGACTTAGCTGTATGAGGATAGCAGTGTATGTGTTGTGGTGAGTGGGAATTTGAATCTTTCAAGTGACGTATGGTTGGGAATCATGTTCATCCTCGGTCAGACATGTCCTGACCCACCTTTACAAACAAATTTTGACGGCAAATTAGTCAAAACCATCTTCAAATTATACCTGGAGATTAACTTGACCCATTGAGCGTTTCTCCGCGTGTATGTGACTTTGTATTCGAGGTGATAGGGCCTCACACTCACTTTGAAGATTCGGAAATAAGTCCTAACATCAGTCTGATGGTGAAAGACTGAGAATGAGCATGGCTGTTTAATGCAGGCTTAATTTACATGTTAAAGTTGATGAAGGAGAAGAAGGTGACCCAGACACTAATTTACATTTTACTTATGCTCGACATCACTTGCACGTCTTTGAGGTTTCCACAGCTTTTGCGGCAAACTGTGGGACTGATCTTTTAATAGGAGAGAAAACTCATTAAGATTCCTGTGGAATTATGGTTAAATTAATATTTGCCAAGTTAACTTTTCAGACAGTTTACTGCAATATTTCCAACACCTAATGTGATTTGGACAAGTAAGTCAGCCATTTCCAACCGATAAATGTTTAACAAATGAATTACATATTCATTTTAACCGTGTGGTATTTAATAAACCTTGAGTAAAAGGCCGGAAAAACAAATAAATATGTGGGCACTGACTCTGTCCTGGGAATGACGACTGTGTAGCTGAGTGTAAAATGAGTGAATGATTCTAGTGGAATTAATATTTTGCAGATTTATTGGCTAGACTGTCTTTTAAACAGCCTCAGTTTTGAGGCAGGACCTTTTGTACTGCTGCAGCTTCTTATTTAAATCTCATTTCAGCTGATTCATACTCTGAATTGAAAAGCAGACGCGTCTGCGTTACTCAGATCCTGCTCTGCCCCTGGCTTTCCTTGCTATGAAGACAGTCAGATGAAGGCCACGTTGTCGAATCCTCCAGAAAAGCCAATCACAGTCATATTTACTGTTCACATGCAATGTACACTGATGTACAACAAAAACAGGGCAGTGCTTATGTGGTACTCGAGGCCTATATGCTGAGCTCTGAGGTGGATTATGTTATACTGGACACTAGCAATCACAATCAAAGCTGCAGTAGAAGAGAACCAAGAGGAGACAAGTGTTTGGGGCTGTGCCTTGTTGCTGAGTGGAGCATGTGGAGGCTGGGCAGCCGCGTCAGTGCCAGCTGGCTCCACTGCTCTCTGTGATAGCAAGGTTTGACATATGATGCAGCAAAAAAACATGCTGACTGGCTCTGGTAACCACCAACCATGAAAACAAATAAGGATGGATGTTTATCCGCCATGTGGGGAAATATTTTCTGGTTTAACTGAATGCATGACGTGGTTGTGTGTGTGTGTGTGTGTGTGTGTGTGTTTCAAACAACCTAATAAAACAGACTGGGTGGTCAAAGTCTGTAATGGCAGTCAGTGAAGGACGAGCTGTGATTAATCAATCTGGCTCGATGGGTTTTTATCGACAGAGCAAGTATTGGGAAAACTTCAGCTAATATCCCTTTAACGTAGTGCATCAGGACTAATTTACTGCCAACTACAATGTCTAACACCTGTCCTCAAATATTTGTTGAATTGCAACAAAATCTGGTCCAGACACTCATGATCCACAGAGGATAAACCCTCAGGACATAGACTTCAGCATGTTGGGCAGGTGTGGGGAATGTTAGCATAATGGTTGTTTGTAAATTTTGAATGAATAAATGAAAGATTGAAATTGATATGGATTGTATTTGTATGAATAAAGCTATTCATTTATTCAACATACTGCAGCTTTAAGTGACAGTTAAGGGTTAATGGAGGGTTAAGACATTAAGTCATCAAGGTGTCCTCTTACTTTTGTCCTAACCTCATGTCACCCCATTTTATAATGTAATAGCTTTAGTGTTAGAAGTAGAGCGAATGACTGTCAGAAATCCATCCCAAGAGGTGGAGTTTTGGAGAGAAGCACAAATGGATCAGTTTAAAAGAAAGAGGTACTTTTTAAAAAGAAAAGAAAAAGTCAATACAGTGACATTTTCAGCAAAAGCAGCCCCGTTGCTGCTTTTGAATGTCTGTTTTTAGGTTCCTGGTACGTTAAAGGGAAAGGAAAACAGGGGAAAACACCTTTCGTAAACTGTGCTCATAAAGTTGGGTTGTGTTGGGATGTCAGTGTTCCTGTATTTGTGCTTGAATTGGCGTAGAAATCTCTCATATAGACGTGTGCTATGCACTAATAAAGGAGCAAAGAACTGTCACGCAAAAAGGAAACAACTGTCTTATATTTCATGATAAATTATGACTTAAAATGTGTCTTGATGAATGAAACCTTATAGGGGCAAAGGCATAGGTTTGGTCCAAATGTGAAAAACTGGACAGTCATTTATAAAGTTTGTTCAAAAAAACATCAAGATCCTTAGAGAATTCTTCATTTGTCTTATTTACTCAAATGATTGTTTGGTTTTGTGAGGTTTTTTTCTGCCGGAAGAAGAAAGTGAATATAAATGAAATAATAATGCTACCTTCATGAACTTTATGAGGCAATTTTCTCTTCTGCTTTCCCCTGTTTGACACCAGCTCTGAGATGGAGCCCTGTTTCCACGTTGTTTCTCCCTGAAAATCCTCTTACTCCACACACACCCACATGCACACTCGCACAGAGACTCATATTCTCTCTCTCCCTCTCTCTCTCTTTCACACACACACACACACACACAGCGTGGATTTGTTTTCTCTGTGATGAGAAGGATTATGGGATAAAGGAGGGAAGGCCACGGCAGTTTAGTTCAGTTTGGACCAAAGCTGCTTTCGGCAGCAGCAGCAGCAGCAGCAGCAGCACAATGACAAAAACAGATGAACGTCAGGCTACACACTGGAGATCCACACGTCCGCTAACACCACGGTCTCTTTGTATTTGTATCACAAGTGGCCCTCATTGTGATTCTGAAGTGCCAGTGAAGCTGTTCTGATGATTCCGTGGATGACTGAAGATCAGCAGAGACACAAGTGTCGGATGGCGGCAGAATTGAGAGGAGTCATAATTCGAGAGGGTGTTGAAATGCTTCTGAGGAGGACTTCAACATCAGCTGCTTTTTTGTGAGCGTTGAAGGACCATTTCAATTCTCCCTCAGTGGAAGCTATGACATGAGTGATGTATTCAACCCATCAAGAGCAGAACATGGGGATCGATCGGCTGGATTCTTACGGCGATGACATCCTCATCTAGTATGCGTTTTCACTTATTTTAAGAATTTCTAGTCCAGAGCTAAAACTGTAACTCCCGATGTCCTGCAGAGGCTGAGAGAATATACTGCGTGGCGGGAATATTAGTCCGATTTTTGCACCGAAAACCCGGCAATCATTTTGTTAATCCTGTAGCTTTGCATCAGCTTGCTTGTCACAGATGTGAGGTCAGAGAGAGTGAGCTGGTCTTGATGAAACACGACGAGGAAGGACACAGATGCTTAAATGCACTCTTTTCTCTGGCTTGATCTTTTGTAGCATTTGTGATTGTTTTTTGTGGCGTTGTGTTGAATATCATTCCTGGTAGATTTAACTACCTGAAGGTGAAGTTAGTTTGAGAGTCCATCTGTGCAGCTACTGTAGCAAACTTGGATTTCATTTTTTCTCCATGAACGTGAACACTCGTATCCCTGGTACGGAAGTGTGTCACTGTTTTTTCCCTATAATCCACCCTCTGATGCCACATTTGAGCTTTTTACTTTTCTCAAAACCTAGTGGCATCATAATTCTTTCTCACCGCACACACGCATGCACACAATTTCGCAGAGCAACTGACCGTACCCACAGCCATTGATTGCCTATCTATGGAGCCAATGAGCCAGAATTGGACCACGGTCAATTGCACTAAGCATGTGCCGTTTCACACTGCACACCACACGCAGAGAGTGTGAGCAACAGTAATCTAAGCAGAGCTGGGGAGAGCGTCACTCGTGATCTTTAGAAAGTTCAACATTTCATGAATTCACCTTTGATGCAGTTCTGTTTGTTCAGCCTCTTTGTTTTCCTGTCATTTTAAATGCTTGCTTTTATAAAAGCAACTTTCATTTATTATGCCTTTACTGTTGTTGTCCAATATAACTACTGATAACTGATAACTACTGATAACTACTCTATATCTGATAACTACTCTATATTAGAGTGTAATTTCTTATCTCTGTAACTTTTTATTTTTTGAAATGTTCTCACTATTGCACTCTATTGTTCTTTTTTAATCTTATTTTATTATATATATATATATATTTTATTATTATTATTCTTATTTTTATTCTATTCTCTTCACAACTGAGCTGTGGTGAATGTGTGTTTCCCCCTTGGGGGAGGAATAAAGTCAATTCAATTCAATTCAATTCAATTCAATTCAATTCAATTCAATTCAATTCAATTCAATTCAATTCAATATATCCATCTAGACATGTGATTTTTGACCAATATTTGACCAATACCTGTTCTGAGTACTGTACTGGCTTATCCCTAAAACAAACAAGGAGGATATGATTTCTTAAGGGTTTTTTCTGTATCCTTAAGCACGTACCCAAAGACGAGCACAAATCCGAACAAAATGAACACACATTGCGGAGACGATTTCTAAAGCTAAAGCTAAAGCTACACCTGAATCAAGTGAATTCACAATTCCGAGTCATTTTCTTTAACAAACTTTCTTGAACACAAATGATGATCAAGGTTATTTTTCCCTCTTTTGATCTTTCAGCCATAAGAACAAGACATCAGGCTGGCCACCTCCGAGCTTTGGCACGTGGGCCGGACTGCATGGGCCTCCGTACAGCTGGGACAGCATGAGCAGCACCAGAGATGAGCGCGACTGCCTCACCAAGTACGTATGATCGTAAACACCCAGCAATCAAACAGTTTCTGCAGTCGAATCTGGTTAGAACACAGGCCACTGGAGAATTACAGTGCAGATTTATTGTCTGTTTAGCATAATTATGAATCATAGTGAAAGCTCCTCATAAAGCGGTGCTCTAATGGTACCATGTTTTTCAAGTTTAGGTTATCATGACACAGCAAACACCAAATCAAATCCCAGGCTGCTGGGAAATGGGAATAAAATGGCTCGAAATGCAAATACGGCTGTGTAATCACTATCACTTTTATGAGCCAGTGTTTCTTTTATTTTTGTTTCATCCGCCTCTCTCTTTCCACGGCCTGGTTATTTTGCATCAGAGCTGCATGTGCAGTCCGTGTCGAAGAAACCCTTACGCCAGGTAAACACAGCAAATCCCCACGTTGGCCTGGCATTGTGATTTGGCAAAGAGGACCCTATGAATCCAGCGACATGTAAACACAGGCTTTCTGCCGATTTCTCTGGTGGCCATAACCTTATTAATATTCTTGTATTGTGGTTATGGAACGTGCACTAATCTCAGAATGTAGGAGCCTGCAGCAGCTTCATTTATCATATGTTCCTCTCCCTTTTCCTGCAGAGTCTTCCTTATATCTACTTCTACTTTCTTCACTTTCTTTCTATTCTCTTCCCTGCTTCCCACCCCTTGACGTCACTTCCCCCAATCTGCTATTATGCTGCCTCTCAAGTAATTGAATAATAGTGCATTTTCTTGTGGACATGCTTTAATTTGCATCATTACTCTCTCACACAGACTTCCTACCCTACTTGTGGAACTATTTCCCCATTTTATTCCCCCTTTTTTTAAGCTTTAATCTCTTGTCTTCTCTGCCCCGTCCCTACTCTTTGTCACTCCCCTATTAACAATCCCCCTTCCCTCATGACAGAGGAGTCAAATATAACAAGGCTGACGGTTCAGGCTCCGTGGCTTTGTTCCGAGAGAAAAGCTGATGGCTTTTGAGGCCGTGATTGAGTGTGACAATTGGATTTCTGTGAGACGGAGAGAGAGAGAGAGAGAAAGAAAGGGGAGAGATGGAAAGAGAGTGAGTAAAGCCAATGATTTATTTAACGGCACTGGACGGATAACTCCCCTAACCATCTCTAATATGATGGAGCGGGGTTCTGAGTGCTACTCTCTGCTGGAGCACTCACACGCCTGACAGGACAGTTATATATATATATATATATATATATATATCTCATATATATATATGTATATATACATATATATATATATATATATATAAGATACCATACTTTTTTCCTGAGTGAGTAAGGGGAATGTCTGTTTACATTAAGTTAAATGAATTCAAGGGTTTGTTCAGTGCTATAAAACTTGCAGAGATGAGCAAAAGACATGGTTTTTGCCTTGAGCAACAATGTTCACGAGTGTACGGTTTGAAGTTTTAAGAGGCACAGCACATGCTGTGTATCCACACTCTTACGTTTTCATTTCAAAGCACATACATTCTGTTTATCCCCAGCAGAGTTTGAAAAGTTGTACGTTTGTAAACTCTAAAGATGCTTTTTATATAGTCTGGGTGAGTAGCATAAACACGCCACAAGTCTTCCTTGCGCATATGAATGTACTTTTTCGCCATTTTTGCTTCTCGCAAGTGTAAATGTAATAGTACGGGTGGAGCCTCTCAGAGATGAAAAGATTGCCTTGGATCTTCTGTCCCGTTTGGAGCATCTGAGAGAGTGCCCCGCAGTTTATGGTTTATGATCACTGGTTGGTTGCCAAGAGTAGATTAAATTTGCTAAGCTTTTTATGCAACTCTCACATGCTTCTGTACACTGAATTACATTTTTATCAAAGTCCTTTATTGACTCATTATGAATGTCTGGCATGAGCCCAACATTTCTCCCAGGAGGCACACTCGTCTATTTTAAGTCTGTGGCTTGAAAAAGTCCATACAGCAGAATATCATGAGGTGAAGCTCGCTGATAGCGTACATCTGAATTGATTCGGCAGCACATGCTGTGATGGTAGTCCTGAGACATAGACGTTGCTTAAGGTGCAGTACGGAATAATGTCAGTGGGTGGCAGCAGAGGTCACCTTGTATTGTCCTTGCAGTGTAAAGTTTGTAAATGAATGATTACTTTAAAATAAGAAAAAGGCCTGGTTTACGTAGCCTTATTAGCCCTTTAGGGGCTTACTAAGAATACAAAGATAAATGACACCCTTTCTGGTATGTGAAGGCCACCGTAGTTCCATTGACATTCACTGACATTAGTCCTTTGCACTCTCACAATTAGGTGTCACAAAATCTTACACACTGGACTATTTAAAGGTCAATAAAGCAGCTGTTATAGTAAATTATATGCAGGATATCGTCATTATTCGATGTATTGCAATATGTTTTGCATATTTACATAAGATCATTTTTAGTGGCAGCATTTCTCCCTGTGATTCGGTCATTTATCACTACCTGACCTCTAAACTTTTCTCATGTGACTTCAAACACCTCATGACATTTAGGACTGATTTGAACAGAACGGTAGAAACCTTAACATTTAGCGGTCTGCGACCTGAACCCAGCGATGGCACTCTGTGTTCCATTTGACCCTTTGTTTCCAGCTTTGCTCTGACCTTCTGACATCCACCCTCTGCCTTCCTGAGGGATTAAACCCCAGCAACCCTGACAGGGAAGATGAGCCGGCAGCATCGCAGATTGGAACACGCTTCAGTACAGACAGATTTAGTTTGAGATTTCTGCGTCCTATGTACAATACAGAGCAATGCATTAATGAGAGAGAGAGAGAGAGAGAATGAGAAAGCACAAGAGGAAAAGAAGATGGGAGGCGGGGCAGAGATTGAGACTGATCTGGATTGGTTGGGGGATAACGTTATGTCCTCGATGGTTGGAACATTTTTCATCATCTGAACAGATTTAAAGCCGCAGGTATATGTCTGTTGTAAAAACTCGATAAATATCCAGGGGTGAGGCTACACAGGTTGTTTATTAGCCGAAAACATGAAGAAGTTTCTAGTTTCAGTGTCTAGTGAGGGACGCCAGAATGGAACAAAGACATAAAACATCTTGTGCGAGTGTAGAGGTTAGAATAGATGAGGCAGGAAATTCATGTGCTCGTCCATATGGACAGTAGAGGCAGAACAAGAAACGGGAGGGCTGTTGGCCAGGTAACAATAGACACAGGAGAGAAAGCAAGGACTGCCAAGGAAGCTTTTTGAGAGAGGGAGGGAGGAATAGAGACAAAGAGAGTGAGTTAACCTCGGCGAAAGTGTATTTCACTTCTTAATTAACAGGCACAGGCACATTCTCTGTGTCTCGGTGTAATCTAATATGGTGCATTATGTTTTAGTGGTGCTCTCATCCTCAGTTACTTGATATAAGGCAGAGAAAAGGACAGTATAAACCTCTACCGATGTTAACCTACACTGGTCTCACATTAAATTGCTGCCCTGTTTTATTATCACTCCCTCAGACAGAGCATATATGAGGTGAAAGATACAAGGGAGACGGCAGGGAAAATACAATAAATTCAACATTTAAAATTGGCGATGTGTTCAAATGGTCACTACTTTAGACGCAGACTTTAATATGGATGCAAGAGGCAAATCAGTTCCGCATTTAAAATTCTTAATGAACGGAGGAGCTGTGCTCTGTTTTATAAGTGGCTAGAATGTTGTGCTAATGGCCAAACCTCAGCCAACACTCTGATTTATGAACAGATGTGGAGATAAAATAGTTCATTTCAGGTTTAATGTTTTCTATCCAGGTTAAAACTATGAGGCCTTTTCCAATTCAGTTGTTTGAAATTGAATGTGCACTTTGAGCTTCATTCAGCAAGTCGAACACGTTTGTATGTAAACAAACTGGATTATGTGAGTCACTTCTGTACTTTTAATTGAATAAATCTATATTTATATGCATAAAATCTATTCATTTGTCGCCAGAATTTCTCTCAAGGGGTCAATAAGAAGGATATTTTCTGTTTATTCGAGGCTGTGCCTCAGTGTTCCTGTTCTTTGCTGTATTTTCCAGCCAAGTGTCACAGAGCAGTTCCCTGGAGGAGGTTCACCTGGATGGCGTCCCCCCTGCCCCTCGCCTAGTAGAGATGAGACGTGACCCAGTCCTGGGCTTCGGCTTTGTGGCGGGCAGTGAGAAACCGGTGGTGGTCCGCTCCGTCACGCCAGGTAGGGGTTTGCACTCAGCTGTCTCAGATGTTGTATGAAATCCTCAAGTTTAAAATGAAGAAAAAGCAAAATCTTCTTTAATTGCCTTGTTATATCTAAAAGTTTCACTATGCACATGTATTTTATACAATGTTTGACATTTGATATATATATATATATATATATATATAAAGATTTTTTTCCATCCAAATCCAAAATAACGTATACTTATTTTATGTGATTTCATTAGCTCACACTACACTGTGCAGACTGTATTAGCGGAACAGTATTTTTGTTTTGTTTTTTCCTGGACAAATTGTTTATTCTGGTAAATTGGCTGATTACTGAATTACTGTCAAAGCCACGCTTCTGTCCTCATGTCAGCCGTCAGCTCGAATGGCTGCACAGACACAGATTTTAGGCATATCAATAATCAATCAGTGCTGAATTGAAAGCAGGCAACTGAACTAATGAATGCACTCTTTAGAGCGTCAAGCCAAAAAAAGAGAATGCTTATTTTGTGCATTTTATGCAGCAGGAGGAAAACACACAATGTTAATGTTGCATGGTGACAAACCTGCTGCTTTGGAAGAGCAGTGTTTTGATCAGCTGTGGCTTATTTGCACGTGTGTGTGTGTGTGTGTGTAGGTGGCCCATCAGAGGGGAAGCTGTTGCCAGGCGATGAGATCATCATGATTAATGATGAGCCTGTCAGCTCAGCTCCAAGAGAACGGGTCATCGACCTGGTCAGGTAGATACACATCAAAACCTCTGGGACATTGCGAGGTATTGGCATCAATCTCAGCTGACACAACCTTATCTGCCTAAACTTTAAAAGGCCAGCTCACTCATAATAAAATATGTGTTTTTACCTCTTAGTTAAGGCTAAGAAATTCAATCTATGGCAAGATATCCCTCCTGGACTCATTGGGGTGAACGGACTATGATATAATAAACCTTATGAAACCTATAAATCTGTAAATAATTATCTTGTCTATTGCCTGGAGCAGGATCATGTTCAGCATTAAAACATAATGTGCTTTTAAAGGTCTAGTGTGTAACAATTAGTTATATCTACTGGTGAGACTGCGGATTGTTAAAAAAAAAAAAAAAAAAAAAAAAGTGTGTTCAGAAAGTGTTATTTCGTAGTAAAAACAAACAAAAAAAAAAACTAAATGTTACACACAAGATATAGTCTGAGCGTAACAGGAAGAGGAAAAAAGTGTTTTATTACCATTAACTAATACATTACTTTTAAATGAATGTTTTAGTGATGCTTTCCACTACAGACAATGGCTAAAGCACATATACAGTACGTTTGAAATGTTCAGATGATATGATTAAGAGTTCTTCTTCAGCAGTTTTAATTATATTCTTTTTGTATATGGTGATTGCCAGAGGCAAGTCATTTCATTTCAGCAAAGCTAATCAAGTTCCCGTCGTCGCTCGTCTGCCATTGTCGTTTCATCGCTCTTGTTGTTTGCTGACGGTTTTGTTGACTCCGTGATTTGCTGTTCTTGTTTCAGAAGCTGCAAAGAATCCATCATGCTGACTGTTGTCCAGCCCTATCCTGTGAGTCGATCCTGTCTTACAAATAGCTTCTTCTTCTTCATTTTGGAGTTCAAATTGTTTTCCATCTCTGTTGTTGTTCTGAGGTTTTTTTTTTTTAAATTGCTGATAATGGTGAAATCTCCTTTTACCTCAGTTCACTAAACAATCCATTAACTCACAATTCAATCCTTCATATAATGACCAGAGGAAAAAAAAACACAGTCATGATGATGAGTAATGTTCCGTGTCTCATTTCGGGAATGTTATTATTGCTACCATTTGCAAATATTATCCTGACGAATAAATTCAGCTCCATAAGGACGCCGTCTGTCCTTGAAAACATAAAATCATGCATTTAAAGAATAATGATATTCTGGATTGACCTTTGTTCAAAAGAATTATATTAAAGAGTCAATGAACTGATTGTATTTAAGTGTTGAAAATAACTTATATATACAAATATATACATATATATATAAATCCTTTTAAACAAGGTCAAAAAGTTGTAGAAGATCAAATAACCTGATGAAAAGCTCCTGAACAAAGTCCATGATAGACCGTGTTACCATGGAGACTGTTGTGAGTCAATGTGACATTAATGTAAATACTCAAAAGCCATAACCGAGCCTTAATCCGTGACCGAAAATTGACTTTACACCTGTTTGCTGGCTCTTTCAGAAATGACTAAGCACATTTTTAGTTTCCACCTTTCCAAGACAATGTTTCTGGAAATTAAAATTAATAGGAAAAACACCAGCATTTTCCATCAAAGGGAGATTAAATAATGTGTTTCTTTTAGTTTAGTTCTTAAATTCATGTCACATTGCACTTGGATTGTGTTTCTCTTCCCTTTTTCCCAGTTTCAGGAAATGTAAAGTGACTTTCTGACAGTCAAATCATTTTATTTCTTCTATATTTGACCAAGTCTTCCTCCATCTGTCTCTCTCTCTCTCTCTCTCTTTCTTCTACCCGACACCACACCACCCCACCCACCCACATTTCCATCTCTCTTTTTGGGACGGCTGACTCTCAGTCCCCGAAATCAGCGTTCATCAGTGCAGCCAAGAAAGCCATGCTCAAGTCCAATCCAGTCAAAGTGCGCTTTGCAGAGGAGGTGATCATAAATGGCCAGGTTCCAGTGAGTTTTGCACACACACACACACACACACACACACACACACACACACACTCATGTATATGTATGACCTATATGGGCAGTGCCAGATGGTTGCCACTTGCCTCATAAGACAGACAGCTCAGTGTGACAGACAGATAATTTAATCACTGTTACGTTGATGAATCTGTTACATGCGTTAAAGCCTTCACACGTCTTCTGTCGAAAGTGAGCACTGCTGTGCCGCATCTTTTATTTATTTATTTCCCACCAGAACCCAGTGAAGGACAACTCTCTTCTGTTCATGCCAAACGTCTTGAAGGTTTACCTGGAGAACGGGCAGACAAAGTCTTTCCGCTTCGACAGCAGTACCTCCATCAAGGTGCGGACGTAGTTTTCCGGGTGCAAAAAAAAAACATGTATTGTAATCATATTGTGATCATTTGCACAGCAAGCTTAAATATGTATTAGTTCAAAGTCAACATGACAACTATTTTATGATTGATGTTGTGTTGTTTTGTTCTCCCAGGATGTGATTCTGACCCTGCAAGAGAAGCTGTCAATCAAATGCATCGAGCACTTCTCCCTCATGTTGGAACAGAGGATGGAAAGCTCTGGAAGCAAATTGCTTCTCCTGCACGAGCAGGAGATGCTTACTCAGGTAAAGGCGAAAGGTTTTCTCTTCTTCCCATTCGCTGTGTTTACCGAGTTGCTGTCTGACACACAAACATACACAGACATACTCAGCATTCAGGCTGCATTTGGACCCCAGTGTCAATTTATCAGCACTGGCACACCAGGGGTGACAGCTCACATTACACCTATCCTCCCACACACACACGCACACACACTCTCATTCACACACACACACACACACAGTGTCCGCTACATTCTAATGAGGTTGCAGGGATGACAAAGGACAGTTTTAATATTCATACCACACAGTTCAAGCTCCGCGTGTGCCACGACGTTGGATGAATGTTCTTCTTCAACACACTTGATAAAATATACTCTTTACTCTAATAAACATGAGCGTCCCTCTTGGGCTTAGACCATCACTGGGTAACAAAAAAATACTCCCATCTACACATAATCATTCCTCAAAAAGACTTTTTAT
Organism: Solea senegalensis; assembly: GCF_019176455.1. Taxonomy (NCBI): domain Eukaryota; kingdom Metazoa; phylum Chordata; class Actinopteri; order Pleuronectiformes; family Soleidae; genus Solea; species Solea senegalensis. The sequence goes on along the minus strand of NC_058022.1, from coordinate 27,327,026 downwards.
CCTTTTATTACCATCTGTTACACAGTTAATATATAATACATGCATCATTTTACACGAGGCATCATTTACCGACTTGCACCTCCTTTTTTTACTCCCTCGCCGCCTCCTGCTCCTGTGACTCTCAGGTGACCCAGAGATCCGGCTCTGACAAGATGAAGTGTTTCTTCAGAATCAGCTTCGTGCCGAGGGACCCGGTGGAGCTGCTCCGCAGAGACGCCGTGGCGTTTGAATATCTCTATGTGCAGGTGAGCCAAATCTGGTGTTCATTATCGCGGTAATTGCATGGCCCGTTTTCAGAAAAGTTAGGACAATTAAGTCTAAAATGTGTTGTCTCCAAATGAACTTGAACCTTTATTTAACAGAGAAAAGGGTCAAGGACGAGCGGAGGCTCAGAGAGCTCTGCAATCTTTTTGTGTGAAACTGAATGATGGGCTCCTTTTCGCGTAATTGCATTTCGTGGACATGGCAACCTGAGGGCTTGATGTTCATGCACATTCAGCAACGTTTTCTGCCTCTGGCTTTTTCACACCGAAATTGTCCCCTGTATTTTTGTCAAAATAACGTGTACTGACAAGAGGGTGAAGGTGAAAAACTCAAATACTTAATTAACAAGCGTGTAACTGACACACCAAGTTTACAAGAAAAGGGAGGGAAGAAGGTGGCCAGTGCTAAATACTAAAGGTGAATAAAACACTTTGACACTCCATCATCAGGTGAAATTATATTATGGAACAATTTGCATGAAGGCAAAGAAGTTTGCCACAAAATGGTGGGACTTGACCCATCCTTGTTTCCACAGATGCTCTTTTTATATATCCAATCACGATACCCACACCTGATAACTGTGGAACCTTCCACAAACACTGAAAATCTTTTATTTGAACTTTCATCGGTTTAATAAATGTTGAAGTGAATTCACAAAGTGTAGTTTGCGAGTGCCAATTTGTTTGTAAAAGGTGACGCTGTGACATGGAATTGAATGATTATGTCACTTGTTTTTCTTCAGAATGAATTCCTTGAAGACAATTTGCAAATTAGTCTTTAAGTAAAAGTGCTTTTGTCTTGGTAGAATAAAAAATGACTGTCCTGCTGGATTCTGTAATATTTAGTCAGAAATAAAAGCCTGAGAGAAGGAAAACTAATCATCTTTTGTCAGTTTACTATTGTGTGTTTGCACGTTCTTCAACAGGCACTGGAAATTGATCCCCTTTGACAGAATCTGTTGCCACAAAGGTTGAGAAGAACTTATTTGATCTTAGCGAGGCTGGACTGTCGCTTAAAAATGCAGTTCACATGCCCGAAGACTTGATTTCTGCAACTCTTATATAACTTATAAAGCCCTGCTTTTTTCTCTAGAGTTGTAACGATGTGGTGCTGGAGCGATTCGGCCCGGAGCTCAAGTACGACGCCGCGCTGCGATTGGCTGCACTGCAGATGTACATCCTCACCATGACAACGCGACAGAGCCAGAAGGTCTCGCTGAAATATATCCAGTAAGTTTACGTGTGGGACTTTACTAGCATGAGTTTTTTCAAAAACACATTCATTATTATTATTAATTTGATCGGTAAATTGCCATATTTATTATTCCCTCTTTTGCACACCAAGGTTTTCCAGACAAACGTTTAAATTACTTAAAGGGAAAGTATTTTTGAAGTGGAGTGAAGATTTGAAAAATTGAATAAAGGATTACAACGGATATTTGATAATTTTTTTATTTTAATTTGCTTGGTGCTATTAAATGTATGACTGTATTCTGGTCATGGTGACCTGTATTGTGCCTCCTATCACTTAACAGCAGTGGATGGAAGCCCACATAATTTCACATGCTCTTTTATTGAATTGTTACAAGTTGTGCAAAATTTGAATGAGAAGCTTATGTGTCACGTGTGGGTGTGGTCTGTGCCCTCCCTGTGCAGAAAACACTGATTTGCTGCCCTCATCTGTACAAATGTAGAGTTTAAATTTTGGGATATTCTCATTCTGTTCACAACAACATCACCACAGGTTGTAGGCGAGGAAGCATCTGATCTCTAGCCTTTATTTATCTCTATAAAATCAATCTCTCACCTCAACAGAAAGGAGTGGGGTCTGCCAGTGTTCTTGCCTCCTGCTGTGCTGACCACCATGAAGGAGAAAAACATCAGGAAGGCTCTGACACACATCCTTAAAACCAACCAGAACCTTGTGCCTCCAGGGAAGAAAGTAAGCAGCTTTCTTTGTCTTTCGTTGCCCTTGTTAGTAAACTTCTGTCACACACACACACACACACACAATTTCTTTGTTTTCTGATGCAATACCTTAAAATAGCATCGCGGCCAGGCACAGACCTTGTAGAGGTTCTCACCCTTGTCAACCTCGGACCCTTCGTCAAGCCAGACCTTGGATGATGATGTGAATAACAAGCATTTTCATGCATTTCTAAACTGTGTGCATACGTCATAACCTATTCATTTTCACACACACACACACACATATGCAGCCTTTCAGCTCTTTATGTTTAGATAAATAAGCAGCTGCTGGTGTTTTTAACCTTGTGAACCTGTGCAACAGCTTCAGCTTTAATTAGTGATTTACTGTCAACTGTCAGGTGAATGAGGTTAGGTGCATAACTACTCAGGACACATATGTTAACCCTATGCCTCAAAATGTTATTATTTTAACACTTTAACACTGAGTGTAGTGAGTCTTAGTCATCAGAGAGGAAAGAGTTGTAAAAACGCCTGTCCATAGTTTCCATTGTTTGGCCTGTTTTTTACACATTGAGACTCAAACAAATGTTATTTTAAATATCTTCACATTTCAAATTTAACATGCAAAATCTGATGTTCATGTACAACTAATTCATTCAATTCATTTTAAATTGTTAAAACAATATGTTAACATGCAGTAAATTGTAAATAACTGCCAGATATTCAAAGTTATTCTGGAAAAATGGTGAAAAAAAACTTTCTGGCCTTTTTATGGTTAATAATGGGGACACAAATATGATGAGGAGATTTTTAATTTGATGCACATTGGGAGTAAATATTTAGTGATAGTTTATCCATTAAACAGCGTAAAACATTAACGCTCTACTGCAACAATAAATGTTTAGGCTTTGGGTGACATGTTCCTTTTATTCCAATGAGAACAGAAGCTATAGCTTATTTTGAGTCTGCACCACATACTCAGTACGGTGCCAAATGTCTATTAATCTTGGCTGAATAATATTCCTCCTAACTTCTGAGAACTACAGGGCCCAGCTGTTTTTATATTTGGACCCATGTTTGTGTTTTTTTACACACACAAAAAAAAAGATTTACATCTGCATTAGGAACACATGTGTGCCACAGACAGTGAGGCTGGTTGTGCGCTGTTTGTGGGATTTATCACAGTAGGGGGAATATAACATAGAATGTTTGCAGTAAAGCTTGGATTTCATGTCATTATATGACATTGTAATCATATTGGTGTTTTTAATATAAATGAATTAATAAATACATACATAATACTTTTTTATATATATTTAAAATGTGTTATAAGTTATTTATATGGTCTGCTGTCTTTGAGAAATTAAAAAAAACATCACTTCACGATCCAACTTTACCATCCTAATTACAGCTCCATGCAATTAGAGTGTAGTTGAGGTTAAACGTACTTAACATATGTGTCTATACATTTGACAGTTAAACCACAAGGATATTGATTTCCTCCCCCTGAGAGCGAGCAGTATAATAATTTGTATGCGCTGTGCCAGATGATATCCAATCTGCTCATTAGGGAGAAATACAGCCGAGTGGCACTCATGAACCAAGATGGAAATAATCAAAACATTGATTCTCTAAATCAACTTCCTCGTTGCGGTCTTGAATTTACACTAACTGTAATTAACCAGAGATGACTTATCAATATGCTAAGTCGGCGTGTTATGTGACATTTTTATTGAGCGGCTTTGTCTTGTTGAAGGGTATGAGATTTTTCAACGCTTTTGGGTAAACTGTAGATATAGCATTGGTGCTTTTGGTGCTTTCTATTTTAAGAGAGCCTTAAGGAGCACTGCAGTGGAGTAGCTCTTCGTTCAGAGTTTGATCAGATTTAAATCATATGACATAATGGAAAACCAGCAGTCCACATCAAAGTGGCTGGAGAACGCTTTACATCCTGACATTAGAAGACAAATACCCGTCCTCGGGAGGAGATTTCATTTCACATGCCTGCTAATGTATTTCACTTCTCTCTGTGCAGCTGACTGCTTTGCAGGCCAAGGTACATTACCTGAGGTACCTCAGCGAACTCAGACTCTACGGAGGGAGGGAGTTCAAATCAATACTTTTGGTGAGACCATTAGTCCCGGGAAGGATTTGTTTGATATGAACCTTCAGTTTCAGACTTATGTTTTATCTCTAACGCGTACGCTCTTCTGTCTCTAGCAAGGGGAGAAACAGACAGAGGTGATGCTGCTCGTGGGCCCACGTTATGGCATCAGTCATGTCATCAATGCACGCACCAACCTGGTGGCCCTGTTGGCCGACTTCAGCCACGTCAACCGCATCGAGATCCTCACCGAGGACGACACCAATGTCCGGCTGGAGCTACATGTTCTGGACGTCAGGGTTAGTATATTTCTTTTATATCACATATTTACCCCTTCTTCATCTTTTCTCTCTCCATCTGTCCTCTTTACTTGCCTCCCTCTTTTTTTCTGATACAGCCCATCACGCTCATCATGGAGTCAAGTGATGCAATGAACCTGGCCTGCCTAACAGCAGGCTACTATCGCCTCCTAGTGGACTCAAGGAGATCTATCTTCAGCATGGCCCGCTGTAACAGCACTGGAGGGGATGACACAAGTATTTAATTATTCACTCCCTCTGCGTGTGTGCGTGTGTGTGTGTGTGTGTGTGTGTGTGAGTACTTTTTTTTAGTATTTTTACCTCCTACCTTTTCTGGCATAAACACTGACCTTGTCAGGACCAGTAGTCCTTATTAAGACCAAAACCTGATCCTAATGAGGCAAAACCTCGTTTCTGAGGAGTCAGTTTAAGCCTGTGGCTAAATTAGAATTGTGGTTATGTTAAGGTTAGGATTAAGTATTAACTGGGGAAGTTAAAGTTAGGGATAATGCTTTGTTTTGGCTGTCCAAATGAATGGAAGTCAATGCAGTGTCGTAAGAAGAATAGCTGCACAACTGTGTATGTGTGTGTGTGAGCAGGAAAGTTTAAATTAAAATGTGTTGGGATACTATAATACACAAAAATACAGATTCACATTAGATTATGTGTTGCCTTGTGCCCTTGTATTCCTGTCTTTTTTAAAGATGTTTAGACAAATCCTTTGTTCAAACTTCAACTAGATATATCAATTTACTGGACACAAAAATGGACAATTTCAAGAAGTGATGCGTCTGAATCCAAACGGCGCTTGAAACCAAATTGAATGTTTTATTTCAGAACATTTTCATTTGTCCACTGGATGTTGTATAGAGGAGTGTCACTGCCTTTGTCCTGGCAGGGTCGTCCACCATTAAACAAATTGAAAAGTTGATGAACACTCGTACTCTGGCACGACTCAAGGCTAAATTGGATGGTGTGTTTTACAGTGCGGCACAAAGCCTCACAGTCCTGAAGTGGAGCACTCGAAAATGTCTAGTGAAGACAAGGCCCTTTAGAATTTAAAAATCAACATTAAATATAAAAAGAACATAAGATAAAACCTTGTATGCTCCCTGCAGGTCAGGATCGTGTCCTGGAGTGGCCCTACAGCACATCTCTGGGGGAAAATGAGGAGCTTTCACTCAGCCAAGGAGAGGTTAACAACAGAGACTCTGCATTTCCAGACAACAGGCAGAAAGAGAACAGAAACAGCATCTCTCCTTACTTTCACGAACTGCAAAACCCTGACAACAGAGACCTAGGGACCCGGAGAAGTCCGCTGCCACCTCCTCCTCCCCCGGCTACCAGACACAAACCTCAAGACTCACCTCGGAGTGCCAAAGTGTCTTTTATTTTTGGGGGGGACCAGCCCTTGAACCCGTCTAAGAACGCGGGCTATAAGCGACTGTTGGAGAGTCCGGAGGTACCTGAGCACAAACCGCTCTGCTTGCACAACAACACAGACTTTCAGCCACAGGACATGGCGCCATGTCAGTTCAGCGGTCTGACACATGTGTATAGTAACATCATCACTGAGGGAGGTGGTGAGGAGCCACTCCTAAGAGACCTATTTTATCATGACACGACAGATGATGCAGAGGACGATGATGATGCTTCCTGTGAGGAAGACTCCACTGGGGGGACACCAGTGAGTGACGATAGAGGAGGTGGAGATGAAAACTGTGGCAATCAAGGTGGGGTGCGTACCACGGCCGCTACCTTCCTCACGCTCTCTGGTTCCACCGACGACATCATCGACCTGACATCACTCCCTCCTCCCGAGGGAGATGACGGCGTAGATGAAGACGAAGATGACACGCTGCTACAGACGCTCAACCATGCGATTGCAGCTCCACCACCGGGTTTTCGGGACAGTTCTGATGAGGACGCCGCACCTGAGGGAAGACCACTTAGCACGCGGGACAATGATGACATCCCAGTGTCGTTAATTGATGCCATACCAACACATGGGGAGGGGGAAGGAACCAGGGGAGGGGAGAGACGACTGGAGAACTCAGTCATAAACACTCTACAGGCACTGGAGGCTCTGTCTGTCTCTGAACAGGCACCTCCCCCACCACCCCCCAACAGTAACAATCGAGGTTGGTTAAATACTCTTCCTTAATTCCCCTTTTAATTAAATCCAACCAACCTCAAACCAATTCTGTGTCGCAGTGAACAATAAAAATGCGGTCAATTGATTCAAATATTTAATTGAGTAATCACATAATTGTCCATAGTTAACTTTGCAAATAGATGGCATTTCAAGGGATATTATTTCAAGTTTTTAATACATTTATCAAAATGATCGTGGTGTTTCCTCTGTTTTAAAACATTTGTTTTGGAAAGTTCCACTCACAGAACAAGTGTCAAAACATTTTTGTGGCATCAAAAGGAATTTGCGTTATTATTGTGTTAACTTTGACATTGAAACATTACCCTCTGTTTGATTTTAACCTTTTGTTGAATGACCCTGTCTCTCGTTTATTTTAGGTGTTTTCACATCGCGAGGCTTTAGCCCAGGGTCATCCTCAGATTCTGGAAATGAGACCAACTCCTCAGAGATGACTGAAATCTCTGAACTGGCTGCTACTCACAGACTCAGCGAGAGCCACATGCGCCTTCTGGTGGCCACGAGGGAAGGATACCAACCATTACTTGAGGAGAAAACTGAGTTCCCTGTCTCACCTAGGACAGGAGGGACAACACAGAAGAAACCTAGTCCGGCACGGCACCTTCAACCTCCGGCAGTTCCTCCGAGACGGAGTCCTCAATTAGACACCGCTTCATCGGGGCAGGACAGCTTGGACGTGAGATCCCAGACTAACGTCTCATCCACTCTGCAGCGGCCAAGTTCCACCACACCAGGAGGCAAGCATCACAAAAAGTCTGCAGATTCCAGTGGGAAGTACAACACTTTCAGCACACGGGAAGGACAGCGGGGCAGTAGTAGCCATTTTGACTTGGACCAACGCACTTCATTTTGTGAGAGAGGGGAAAGTCCAGGAAGACAAAATTCTTTTGTGGCAGAAAATTCTGGAGCAAATAGTCTACCCCTTGATCGCCACAGAATTCCCCATCATCCCTCCTCAACCTCTGATCAGCTCTCAAATGCCGTTAACTTGGGGGTCTGTGGCACAGACAATGGCGCTGTGCCTGCTGAGCAAGACGAACATCTAGTTGTAGCATCATTGTTGTCTCCAACCAAAAATCCCACAGCAGCAGTGTCTGACCAGGGATCTGACATACAAAACAACCATCAGCCAATTTCTAGACAGCAGAGTGTCGCTCGTTTGTGTGAGTACCACCTCGCCAAAAGGATTTCTAGTTTGCAAGGAGAAGCCCACAGTTCACTCCAGGGTTCTCTCTGCTCATCACTGGATGCTGGTGGCAGCACAAACAGCAGTGCCTGTGCAACTCCGACTGACTCACCACTTGGCTCGGGTGCAGTTGAATCAAAGCACCTCCATTCACAAAGGCACCCACTTTCCAGTTCCTCCTCCTCGTTATTCAGGGTGCTTAACTATGAGGAAAGCAAATCCGGAATCCCTCACAGCATCCCTGGTCAGAGTATGCAAGGAAAAGACCTCCACCCTCACGCAGACCCTGCCCTTCTTCGGAAAATGCTACCCAACATTCACCCCCCTGCTGGGGGTGAACCAGGCCGACCCTCCTCAGCCACACCATTAAAGCATAAAGAAACCACAAGTAGTGCAAACAAGAAGCCCTTTAATGATCTGCATGCTAAACAACAGCCCTGTTTTAAAGGGCTGAACCAGAAAGAAGGCAGTGAGGCTTACAGACAACTGATTAACTATCTGACAGTCAGCCAAATGCACCAGGGAGGGAAGCTGCACAGTGCAGGCATGGGAGGGGCAGTGAAAAAGGACACCAGGCGCTTTATCACAAGCAACCCTCAGCTTGTTGAAATGGTGAGGAATCGGGGCAACACCATCGCTCGCTGCCCATGTATGCCTTCCTCGATTTCATCCCCATTCCTCAACCCAAATGTAGTAAACCCTAACGCTGCAACTATGCAACTGGCAAATAGAAATCTACGGTCTTACCACTCAGCCACACTTCCTGCTAAACTGAAGAGAGGTTCTGACATGCAAGCTCACAGACCAAATGAAAGTCTACATTTCAGAGCGGCTACTGCAGAGAGAAGAAACTCCCTCTCTGGCCTGGAGAATGAATTAGAGAGGAGTGGTATTGACCCAGAGCACGCTCTGTCCCTTTACAAGACAGAGGGCTTTATGACTCATGATGGGGCATTCATCGCAGGTGGAAGCCGTGATGGTGGTGCAACCTGTAACCACCCCCCTCGTCGGTCAAAAAGCCAACCTAGTGGCAGTTCAGAGGAGTGGTTAAAATCAGACCCGAGGTCTCCTCATTCTCGTCCCAGTGATTCTCTATGTTTCTCAGCTGCCTCCAATCTAAGTGGTCAACGAGCAGAACTCAACACCCTCTCACTGGGAAGGGGAGACCACCCATCAGCTTTTATCAGACAGGCGTCTACAAGGAGAGATTGTCTTAAATCTCCAACTCCCAATCTACAGTCTCCACCTCCTCCCCCACCACCTCCTCCTACTTTGTCTATACCTTTACAAGTCAACACTAGCTCCAGAAATTCAGGCTTCACACAAGATCCAATCCATTCCATCCAGTCCCGGCAGAATCAGAACCACATCCAAGCCCCTTCCCCAAACCTACCACAGACCGATCCCTTCGGCAACAACCTACAAAGAGGTAGGGAGCTCAAACGCAGCTCCAGCAATGTCACTGCCAGTTCTGGTAGCGTTGAAGTTCTATTTGAGAAGCCAACCCGAAGCAGGAGTCAGCAGCCCTTGTTGCCATCTGTGCCCCAACAAGGTGACACCAAAGTCCAGCGGAGGCCAACAAGGAAGAGGCTCTCCAAGAGCTATTCCCAAGGTTCTGTGTCTTCCCATACCACATGTTGGTCTACAGGCAGTACGTTAGATAGTAGAAGGGCATCGGTGGCATTTCCATTGCAGAAAGACACTAAACACATGAAAGGCTCTCAAAAACTGGACACTAGTCCCTGGAGATGCAACGGACCTTTTAGCTATTGTTTCTTTAAACGTAAGAGTGAGGGTGAAGAGGATGAGACTGAGTGGGAGAGGCCCAGACGAAGCCGTGGTGAGAAGAGTATTGATATTAATGGTGGCACTGTGTCAGCCATATCGCCCTGTGGCTCAGTGGTGGATGCAGCTGGAGAGCAGCTATATGGCGAGGTCCTCAATAACATGAGCTTTAGTGACCGTCTTGGACGAATCAACGCACTCAAAGACCACATGTATAGCTTCCCATCCGGCTTCACTGATGTTCGCCGTGATTCCAGTGAGCTTATTGCGCTGGTAAGATCCAGCATTGGTCGCTGTGATCGTGGACCGCAGATGCCAGTCCAGGATGTGTCCCAGTACAAGCAGCTCCTCTCAGTTGAGTCAAAAGAATTGGGCCGGGCATGTAGGAGGATGGCACAAGCACACAGTAGCCCAGAGGAAATGCTGCTAGCTGTAACGTGTAGCTTCCAGGTGCTATGCTGTCTGTGTGAAGCTTGCATGTGTCTGGTTAGAGGGCTCGGAGCCTCGGCTCCACACCAACAGAGAGAAGTTGTGGCAAAGGTGGACGAGGTTGTTATGAACTATATTTGTTTGCTCAAAGCAGCCGAGGCTGCCACCGTGGGAGCGCCAGGGGAGCACAGCGTGAAAGCCCTGGTTCGCCACTCCAGTACCATGTCGGCCATTGCTAACGCACTCACCCGCTCCCTTAAAACGCTGCTCAGCAAGTAGGGACTACTCCTTGTGCTTTATAGTGTGGCCTACACAGCTAGTATTAGTCTGTCTTTAAGCATCTTGGTGAAAGTTGTATTTATATGGCTGGACAGTCTCCATATCAAAATCTATAACGTATACGACTTGATGCAGACATATTTACGATTAAGGTTTCATAACTATCAATTTGATGCGTAAGATGCTGAAAGGGAGCCCAGTCTGACTCCACTGACTGGGCTCTGCTGTTTCTGATGACTATATTGTGTATACATTTGCAAAGCCATACTGTCACAGACCTTTGTAATATTAAATGTACCTAATAGATCCCCTTTTACCTGTGCATTATGTAAGTTATTAACATGTTTATAATGTATATAAATACAACAGAATTATATTATTTGCCGTAGCAATTTTGAGAGGCCATTAAGTATTCAGCTTTTTAGGTCATTTAATATGCAGGGCTGGAGTGAACTCACTTTCAGTTCAATCAAAGTGCAGTTTTACTAGAGATATTTATAATAAGTTTAAAACGTTACCTGTAGAAATTAAAATAAAATGTGCCAGTGAGGAAATTGTTGCTGTCATTTTATTCACATGCTATATACAGTAGAAATAAAGCCAAAATACAGCTCAATTTCTCAATGACTATGTAACAGTGAACTGATTTCAACCCTTTTGCATTTACAAAGCAGTGTTTGTTTGTTTTTTGCTTAAATAGTTAGAAATGCTGGAAATACAGGGATGCTGAAGTTGCACTGCATTTACCTGCTAATTGAATAAGCTAAATATAAAATTATGAAAACTACTATATAATAATACTACAAGATTAACAATTAAAGGAACTTTTTTTTTTTCAGAATGACGTGTTAGTTATATCTATTTAAAATTATTTTTCATCTGGTTTATTATTGCAAACCATGTATCAAGACTCTCTTGACAAGATTAATCTACCAACATATTAAAATATTTTACAGATATGTCTCTTTTAGTGCGTCTTCTGTTTTAAACCTTTCCCTGTAACAACAGATCAGCACTGGTGTCTTTTTAGTTTTGCCTTATCTTCACTTCAGCTGCTTCTTTGATTGGTTTAAACATGGGTGTGTTGCTAAAGATCCAAAGTTCAGTTCAACTGTAAAGTTCAAGGGGTTGTAGATAGAACACATGGACACCAATGGAAAGAAAGGTTTATTGTGAAGTAAAGAGTGAGACATGAGGATTATGAGATTAAAGTCATAATCATGACAATTAAAGTCAAAATGATTAGACACAGAGTCAAGGTAAAAAGTCTAACTTTTGTGAAGTGGTCTTAACTTAAAAAATAATAATAATAATTGTGAAGCTATAAAGTTTCATATTTCAACTTTATAGCCCTACCTGCTATCATAGTTTGTGTTCATATTATTGACTTCTAAAGCCATAATAATGACTTAGCATCTTATAGGGGTTTTTTTTACTACTTAATCACAGAAAACATCTTATAATTCAGAGTTCATCTAATATTTTTGACTTTTTATCCAATAATTGTATTTTTAATTTAATAGAAAAGTTACAAATAATAGTTTATTTTCAAATAGTAATGAATTTCTATCTCAAAAGAAACACTTTCATTTATCTCATATGCTTGGCTTCCATCTCATAATTATATAATTTACTCTTAGATAATTATGACTTTTTTTATCCCATCATTACAACTTTGTGTAACTTCATCTCATAATTTTGAACTTACATTAGTATTTTTAATGTTATCATAGAGGGTTTATTTTATTATTTTAATGCTATTATCGTTTTCAGTGGTAAAACAAAATACATGAGTTCCTTTATTGTGTTTGCATGAGGCAGTGTGTGGGGGGTAGGGGTGTTTGCTTGTAAATCTGCATATTGGGCGCTTCTTTTTCGCATGCAGTGACGTTGACCAATCAGCTCAAAGTGTGTAGGGAAACCACGCCCGCGCGGTAACTCGTGTCGCGCGCGCGCCTCCTCATCAGCATTGTGCTCCTGCAGCAGCTCAGAAAAACTTAAGTTACGTCTTACTTTACCTCTTCTTAGGGAGGCAGAATATACCGAAAATTGCTTATATGTTTATGATTAAACTACAGAGGCCGTGGAAAGAGCTGCTACAGTGCGAGGAGGAGTCTCCGAGTTGAAGTGACCTTCTGCTGCGGTGAAGTTAAACTTTCCTCCGCGGCTACTGGTGGTGTTTAAAGTCCAGCTAACAGCAGTAGCATCCCTGGCTGCTATCGAGTAGTTAGCGTCGTATTTTAGTCACAATAATGGCAGCTGTTTGTCAGCAAAGACGAGCGTTGATGGAAATACCAGCTCCACAGCCAAAAATTGCAGGTGAGTGGGAAAAGTAGTATGTTTTAATTCTTAAAAAAAAACTTGAATGTGTATTTTTTTTAGTTTGTTTTGTTGTTTTGTCGCTATCGCGCTAATCCAACAAGCGCGCGACCCCAGTGCACAGCTGGTGATTTTTAAGGTGTAGCAACTTAGCAGCACGATGCTTCAACATACAGAACACGGACACTACAATGCTTTGTGCTGTTTGTTTTTGCAGCTCGGATGAGGAGGTCCTACCTGGAAATTCTAAGTCCTCGTTTGGCTCCATCTTCTCTAACAAGGGGGAGAAATACGGCAGCCAACGCAAAGCGCGTGCAGCCATGTAAGTTCCCTTTTAATCATTAACGTCCAATATTTACTGCGAGCTGGTCATAAGTCGTACTTCATTTGTCTCCCTTTTGTTTCATTTTCATTTCACTTAAAATAGCAAGCTGTGTTCCATTGTTCTTTAACCAGATTAAATGTCCAGTATGTAACATTTAAGATGGTTGATTGACTGAAATTCTGTACGAGTTTGTAAGTGTATAATTGCTTTAAAATGACTTAATTGTGTATAGTTTGGTGATACATATAGCTTTTCAGTGTTAGAATAGATAAACAAGTCATTTTGAAGCAGCACCTTACATAACTAACAACTGGAATGTTGTTGAAGCCTTTGTATTTTAGTCTCACCATTACATTTCACTAATGTTTACACACTGGACCTTTAAAACAATAAACTGATTAAGATATTGCCACATCAGCAGTTGTTTCTGATTACCTTCCCCTGATTAGAGATGTATTTGAATCAGACGATGAATAGATGAAATGTATGTTTGATCTCAGTGTACGATGGAGACACGTTGAAGTCAGATTATCAAACTTCTATAGATTGATAGAATGTCGTCAGAGCTGCTATGACAAAATGACAAGTTTCATTTTGTGTCTAAGTTGCAGCGTCACACAAAATATCAGAGGGGGAACGAAAAAACATAAAACAATTAAACAAAAATGAGTGATAGCAACAGTTTTAGGATGGATCGATGTACTAAAGTGTGTTTCTATCTGATGATCTCCTTATTTACTGGTAATTCAACCTTTTGGTTTACGGTCATTCTGTCATTTACTGTCCCTTCTTTCTCCAGTGGAGTTGCCCATTGGTGGTGTTTGGAGTGGGAGACTAGAGGAGCAGAGCGAGAAGATGGATGAGCAGCATACGCCGCTCTCCAAACAACAGCTTGTACAGTTAATCAGATCCCTCATCTTAGTTGAACAGGTATTCATCTTGTTAATTTGCAAAACCGAGCATTAATCATCGCAGTGTTCTGTGTAGTTAATGAACTTTAAGTAAAGTAAATTGTGTTTATTTGTATCTTAGAGCCAAGAGCCCAGGAACATGGTGTCAGACATGAAGAATCTCCAGGAAGACTTGCAGCTAAGGAAGGCAAATGTTTACAGGTCCATACCATACTCGCGTTTTGGCTCCAACAGGGATGCTCACTGTTACAGAAAGGCATATCCTCACCTAGTTGCATTTAAAGTGAGTACAAATGTTATAAAATAACAAAAAAAAACATTTTACATGTATGTTGTTGTATGATGAAGTCTGATTATGCAGCATTTTACTTTAGACATTTGAAGAAACTTATCTTCTCCTCCATTTTAGGTTTCATGTCAGGAGTGGGGCCAGGTTCTTCTGAGAAACGAAGAATGGGATGCTGTGTTGGAGCATGCATTGATGGCGTGGCGCTACACCAGCGAGCTGCCACAGTGGGATACGGTGAACCACAACGCCATGAGAGAACAGTGTTACAGCATTCTGGCAGCTCACATCCTCGCTGCACTCCAGCACTACCATTCTGACTCCAGCAGGGGGCGGGAGCTCCTCAGAAGGTATTGCCTCAGCATTTAAAAATCCAGTGTACTAGAATGAATGATTTTTCCAAGTGCATCTGGAACTACTGTGGCTTTTGAACACCAGAAAGACTCATTCATCTAGGTCATCTAAGTTTGTGTTGTAAGCTTCTGCTTCAAAATGTTCAGGCTGTTGTAGAAACATGGTGGCCTCCATAAAGCAAGGGTTGCACTTAAAACGTTTATACTGTTAATGTTGATACCTAAATCCTAAATGTTATACACATGCATCTTTAAACACTCATCTTATACAGTTGGTTAATAGTTCATCCAAAATTTTGTCGTGATATTTCAGGATTTTACACAAACCCCTCAGTCTGTTTGATTGAAGCGGTGGAATAATGTAGAATTCAGTTTTGGCTGTGGTTTTATTATTATTATATAATAAAGTTTATATTCCAAAAAGTCAGTATGAGGTTTCCTCCCAAGATTTCTACCTGCTTCTCAGCAATAACTACTGTTATCTGAGGCGATGGCAAACCTCGCTTCCACTAAGTCATTACCTGAAAGCTGTGCTGAGCATTTAAGTTCATTTAAAGGACTGAGATTTTTGCTGGTTTACTGTGATTCCTTTTGTCATCAATAATCATCCAAAGCAAAGCAGCACGGACGTCTCACTGGAGTCCACTCTCGCCACCTGTGGGGTGTAAGTTCACTCATCTTAGTCCTGGGTCAGCTTTTCTTCACCACACATGTCAACATTAGCTCATTCAGTTCAGCCTGGTAACAAAGACTGCGTATGCATTGAAGTCAGTTGTATTGTAAAGTTGCCAGCCAAGCATTTGATTGATGCTACAGCCAATTACCCAGCCTCTTGAAAAGCTATGAAGTTTAGATGTTATCATATTCATACGGTGGTGATTAACTTCCTGCTGTCTGACGATTTGGCTGTAAACCTAAATGGTCAATAGCTTTTTAGGGCATCTTTTTAGAGGCAACCTGTCTGACAAATAACCCCCTCTTTTTTTCTCTTTCCAGGTTGAAAATGGCTCAGGTCCATAGCCAGTCAATTACACCGTGTATTCATGAGCTGCAGAGGATGATGGGATGTGCTGACGACTCCTCCATGGATACAAAATAACACGATAAACTCTATCTGACTTGGTGCTAAGTGACAATTGACCTTAAAATGGATGTTTAAGGGCCAAAGAATGTGTTTGTGAAACCACTCCAGTGATATTCCAAAGGGCAGGGAGCAAATGCAAATGTTAATGCCATATGAAGCAAATCACAATTTTTATATCAACTGCGAACTGTGATGTATCACTTGTCAGTTTAAGTTTGATTTTTGTTCAGACACGCCTCCACACCAGAAGTATTCAGTTCACCTGTACATTTTTAGAAACTTGTATAGATAAACTTTTGTGTTGACTGCTGAAATGTGAAAAAGTTAAAAAAAAAAATGGTCTTTTGTGTTGCTTTATGTGTGTCTTTCTGTTCATCATACTTGAAAGTATTGTCTTTGTTATCTTTTAGATATGCTTTGTGGGTTTTTTTTGTTTGTCTGTCACTGTTTGCACCATTTGTTTTTGTCCTGGAAACTTGAAGATTTTTGATGAAATAGACCTTTAATTTAAATAAAGTCACAAGTTAATACTGCACAGAAGTTGTCTTTGTGTTCTCCACTGCAACTTAATTTCATATTTAAATCTGTGTTAATAGACATGTTTGTCTTCCCTCTACCACATTTCACAGTATGATTTTTGTATTTTGATCTCTCTTTTCTGAATTTGATTGATTAGTCGATTAGTACTCTGTAATATGTGATTTGTCAACTGGAGTTTGGAGACTTCTGCTTCTCCTAGAATGCTCCTCACAGTCAGATTATATAATGGTGTGTGAGCTCTGTGCCTTAACTGACCATATTTTGCCACTAGATGGAGCCCAAATTGCATCATTTTCCAATTTTGTTTTCTTGTTTTAAATTGTAAGGGTTACAGCTACAGAGGGTATTTAAGGGCTTTTTACACACTGATTCATGCGACATTTCTTATCCACAGAGGAATCTGATATTGCAGCCTATTGAATTTATAAATTAGATATCAAGTTTAATAATGAGTAAAGCAAACTGCTGGTCTGTAAATGTTTACGTATGATTTGAAGGTGCAGCCTCCAAAAAAAATGGGATCCAGATGAATTTCTAAACTTGTTTATTCGTCTGGAAACAGCATCAAACACAGGAGGAGCATGTGGTATTTTATTTTGCATGCTTTTTACTTGCATTTGGCTTATTAAATATGCAGTTGATCCTCTGTGGTGAGCCCTAAAAGGAGAAGCCAAAAGAAGAAGATATGTAAAGCACTTTGTGGGGCATTTTATGTCTAAGAAGTGCTACAGAAATAAAGATTGGTTGATTGATTGATTGGAAGTTAATTTATTCATTTATCGTATACTGCTTTATCCCCCCCACATGAGGACAGCTGAACGGCGGGGTACACCCGACAGTTACACCAGAGTACAGTTATGTAAATACAACTTAAAATGTCTTTAAATGTGTCCTGTGCCATAAACAGTGCTCAGTTATCAGTAGCACTTACTGTATTTTACTAGGTTAGCCCAAGTTTTTTTTCTCTTATTGTAGCCAAATAGCACGTCTTGTCCCAGATTATTAATAGATGCTAATTTAATCATCTGATAAAGCATTTCTTTTCTCTTATGGGAACTGATATATCTTCAAACACTTTTCTGGGTATCTGGCTTAAAAAGGATGTCGGTTAAATAATAATAACAGAGCTGAATTCTATACAACCTATTTTGATCAAAATAACCGTCTTCATAAAAAAATAATACAGTCACAAGATTAGGGCTGGATAGCAACACATTGTTATGTGATACATGGGATGTTCTGTCGCTGACGTTTGATACCCAGACGTACACGAGATGCCTTTAATTTGCATTTTAGATGGAAGATGCAGTTGTTTTGCTCTTGATCCTGTACGGTTGTGCAATCTTTCCTCGAAATGGGAACATAATTGATAAGACTGACGTCACGTTCTTCTGAAGAAGACCTAAAATCTAGCGACTGAGACCATTAACTCCTCAGGAACATGTTTACTGACGTTATAAATCAACACACTTCCATTCAAACGGAGTTCTCTTGGCATCAGCCTCGTTTCCCCCTGGCTGCTCAGCACTACTTCTGTCCTACTATCTCGGCTTCACTTTTCAAAACCAAAAGACAATGTCTATTTTTATCCAGTCTATGGTCCACAGACTCTTTAAAGGGACGGAAAAACCCTCATCATAAGTAGTCACTGCATTTCCCTGAACTTCACTTCACTTTACTGAGCAGTGAATAAATCCCTCCGGTTAGGATGTGGTTCTTTACATCAGTGTCCCTCAAGAAGCCAAACAACGCTGCTTTTAATTTCTCCTCAACCTCCTAATAAGAGGCTGCGTTACACCTGGGATGGCAGGTGAGTGTAATTAGCAGTAATTACCCGGCTCTGAGGATAGAAAACCAGCAACACTCAGTCCCAGAGGGTTCCAGGGGAGATTGAGAGGGAGGGAACACAGTGGCTGTGTTTGTACATGACGCGAGTGGCCTCACAGGCGTCATGTACCCACATTCAAAGAGAGCGCCGTGATTCCATGTTCCGTGATCAATCCAAGGTGCGGGTAAGAGCAATACACGAGAATCACT
Source organism: Solea senegalensis (assembly GCF_019176455.1). Classification (NCBI taxonomy): domain Eukaryota; kingdom Metazoa; phylum Chordata; class Actinopteri; order Pleuronectiformes; family Soleidae; genus Solea; species Solea senegalensis. The sequence goes on along the minus strand of NC_058022.1, from coordinate 27,308,724 downwards.
TTAACATTCACCGTGGTTGTCATGCTTTGCTCATGTTGCTTCTGGCACAAGTTGAGGAATGTTCAAGTGTCAGCCAATCAAATCGTGTTCCAAAACAAGCACGAGTTAATCAAATCAATCAATCAATCAATCAACCGACCAACCAAATAAACCAATAAATCAATCAATGCTTTAGTGTCACATAGGAAAATTAGACTCGGACTCATGCTGTGCATATATGAATGTCCTCAATAATACAATAAACCCAATAAAAACAGCTGCATTAAAAAAATTGCACATGAAATTGTGTTTTCACGAACGTTCCGTACCCTTAGGTTGTACACACTCCTTGCAGGAGCACATATAACAAGTAATACCCATTGCATTTCATGTGCGTCTTTGAAGTCGAACTCAACTTATGCATGGATAAAACGTTACATTTATTCCCTAACCGCTGATATTTCCAGTGAGTGAATCCAGTATTTGTGTTGGAGAGCTGTTGAGTTTGTGCAGTTACAAGAGCGTGAAGCAATTTGTTCAGTGGCAGAAGTTCAGAAAGAAATAAGCGAGCTCTATTAAATCCCGAAAGTTGGTTCGGCTTGGAATCACAACACAGTTATTCTATACGAGAACTACTCCTGTTTCTCCTTGTCTTATGTTTCTCTTTTTCAGAGGCCTTGTGTAGTGAGGACAGTAGAGGATGGGATGAGAAAGACTTATATGAACCCATAATGTGAACTTTTGTCCTTGGTGCATTTTTCCCTCTTTGAATATATATATATATGTATATGTGTATATGTGTGTATATATATGATATAAGAAAATCAATCACCCCTCAGTCTTGGTAATGACCAAACTGAAGTCAGGTTGACTTTTCATGTAGATTTATCCCGTTCCTTTCTCGTCTCTTTTCCACCTTTTCTTAACACCGTCCCAAATGTCATCCTTGACTCCGTTCAATTCTTTTTATTGTTCGAGTTGGTCAAGGAGCATTTATTTTGACTGCGCTGACATAAAAAGCAAGTACAACGCCATACGTGGAGTTAAAGGTCCATTAGAAATTACGTTTTCAAATAAAAATAATAATAATAATAATAAATGACCTCATTACCTTAGAATGAGTCCTTCACCGTATACGGCACTGGAGCATTTTCCCTATGTAGTTTTGTAACGACATGGTCTGTATGCTTGTAATAGAGCCAGTGCAGTTCAGGTAGTTTTCCTCTCTGTAGCCCAAAGCAGTGTAGTTGCAGCACTGCAGGACTTCACTCGCTCTCTACTGTGCACTCACAGCGATAAAAGCTCCTCCAAAAGGTGAACCACGGCACAGCTAAGGAGCTAAGACGCTAAAAGGATGAAGAATTTGATTTTCAGAATGGCAGGAGGGCACAATCCAAATCAAAACAGCAGACGATTCAAAAAGGACGGAGAAGAGAATATAATGAGGAACATGTGAGAAGTGAGGGTAACGAACCCTCACACTTGTCCTTGTGTGTTTTTAAACTTTTAAATGAAGTTTTGTTTAAGTGAATAACAATAACAAGATGTGAGGAAAAAGAGACAGAGTCTTTGTTTCCAGGGGAGTCTTTTTTTTTTTTTTGTGGTCTAGTCCTGGCAAAGGAAGTGGCTCAGCACAGTTTACTCTCTATCCTTGAGTCTCTACTCCAGAGAAGGGAAAAAAAAAAAACACCTCTGGCCTTCACATCTCCCAAAAGCAATAAACCATAAAAAGAAACCACCGCAGTCCTTTTCAGTTGACCTTTGTTAACTGATTTGGGCTGATGATTTTTGAAATTAGTGTAAATCCTACATTTACACACCGCATACAGAGATATTTCCTGTTCAATGGTGGAATACGGGGGTAAAAACCCTGATCTTGTCGTCAAACAACCTTTTAAACTTCAGCATCATTGGTTAGCAGTATTAAAAACTATTATGTTAACCTTATTTTAACTGGGAAAGCATCATTGAGATAAGAAGTCCACATCTATAATCAAAAAAAGCTATAAATAATAGTTTTTTGCGTTTTTTTAGACAAACTCACCTGTTTTTGTAAAGCATTCCAGCTGATTAGGTAGACTTACTTTACCGATCCAAATAATTGTATGTTGCATTGACGTAGCAGCATGGAAAGCCCTTTCTCCCCAATTTAGTGTGGATATTTCACACTTTGGGATATTTCATTAAAGATAATTCCTGCAAGAATCATATCAGACCTTTATGTCTTGAGGTTATAAACCCCCGGATTGTCTTGAAAATCAGAAATCCCTTCTGTCATCTCCGGCTGAAGTGCAGTATATTACCCAGAATGCTGCTCTAATGAGAGCAGCCAGTGTCCGCAGAGAGATGGACAGTAAAGAGGTGGGTGTATGTGAAATGACCAAACCTGGAGGCCCTGGACCAGGGTCATGTATCATTAGCCCGGCTTGATATTGGGGCAGACTGTGGCACAGGCGAGCGGCGGTGTGGGGAGTGCTGTTTTCACGGCTGAGTGGAAAACACTCACGAGCTGCATCTGTCCTAACTTCACCTTCATTCAGGCTGGTGGAGGAATCCACCGCTCACTCCGCCACATGCACGTCAAAATCTACCTCCCAAAATACTCATGTTAAAAAATAACAAACAAAAGTGGTGGTGTTCATTTAATTCTGAGGGTTAAAATCCTCCGTGTTTTCATCAGCATGCGTCTGTTCGAGTTCATTAAGCTTGTTTTTCTCAATCTGCTAAATCTGCTCCGCGAGAGGACGTTTTTTTCTTTCATACTGGAATTATTTTTTTTAAAAATTCAAACAACTGAAATGGATGTGTACTTTTTATTTTCTTTAAACACATGTGCATTAAAGAAATGGAACAAAACAAACAATGTAATAAAATGGGTAAATGGGTGTACAGGGCTTACTTACGTGTGTAAGATAAAAGTCTACATTTATGCATCACGCTCAAAAATGCAAGCAAAGGTCAAACAAATAAAAATAATAACACACTTACAATAAAATTAGGTTACAAGATTATAATATAATAGTGCCAACACAGTTAAACCTAATTAAAACCCATTATGTAAAAGCTGTATAAATATTTTTACATACTACAGCAAACGGTCATGTCTAAAACCTCCTGTTCCATATTTTTCTATCGTGTGTCTCTTAAAATGTAAGACCAAACCCTATTTTAGCCTGAATTAATTACAATATTGTTCTCATGTGGTAAATGGCCTGCAAACGGCTCGGTAGCACAATCCCAACAACCGTGGGTCTCTGCTCGCTGTCCATCTTCCTCCGTCATAGCCGCGAAGCGTTTAAATTTAGCTCATGAGTCACGCGGATAGGCGTGGAAGATGTGGAGGGAAAGCGGAATTACCGCCTCAAAACCTGAACACAGGAGTGCTGATGGCGCTGAAAGTAGAACACAAGAGTCGAGAGCTGCCAGGCTGTAAGATTACACAGCAGGCCCGAGTGAAAAGATGATTATGGGCAATTATGCAGCCACAAATGCCCTTGGAAGGAGAGATCTTCCGCTACTCAGAGGCTGAACTGTATGGACGCGCAACTCGCCATGTTTGTTCTCAACCGATAAAACCATTCAGACTTTATTTTCTACCGCATTAAGTAGATCATTACTGTAAAATTACAAATATCTCAATTTATATTCTACTATGGCACAAAAAAAAAAACCACATTTCTTTACATAACAATAATACAAATAATTCAAAGTAATGGGTTTTGATGCAGACGTCTGTGCAAAAATGAAGAAATAACCGATGAAAAGGTTTGATTTCAAACAGTCAAACTTTTCCCATCATCTGATATTGATCTGAAAGCAGTAGTGTATGTAACTTTAAAATTCAAAACGAATGTTTGTGACGTGCAACAGCAACGTTGTGTCAGTAAGAGATGAGATGATGTTCGTTAAGTAGTTTTAGAGGAAATGAATAGGAAATCATAGTGCTTGACACAAATGCCGTGTTTCCACTACATGGTTGGTTCTCCATTTAGTAACAGTAAGTAAGTTTTATACACAACACACACAAACTAGTGACTTGTAAAGCAGTTGTTTTCAATGTACTGAATCAGTTAAATAAAAAGATTAGTTCACTAATCTTCCTGCATGACCAGAACACAGACTCTGTCCGAACACAGCGGCGGGGTTTTTGATGCGGCTCGCAGGCTTTAAGCCAGGGGTGTCAAACATACGGCCCCGGGGCCCGCCAGAGGGTCCAATCGGCCCACAGGATGAATTTGTTAAAATTTCACACTGATCTAAACTTAATGTCAAATGCTCCAGTTTGTGCCTTTATAGATCCAGTGTGCTGTGTAAATAGTAAATTTAGGCATGATATTGTTGAAATTGCACTTATATTTCTCAAGAAATGTCATGTTTTGTAAAATTATCCTTCAGTAAATATAAAACAAAGGAGAAAAAATAAAGGGGTTCTTGTTGTTCATAGGTTATTATGCTATTATTTTACTATTTTGACTGGTCCGGCCCCCTTGAGATCAAATTGTGCTGTATGTGGCCCCTGAACAAAAATGAGTTTGACACCCCTGCTTTAAGCGGTGCTGTCGCTAAATACAACAGACTCCTCTGTTAAATAATTAAATTTTCTTGCTGAATGTTGGAGATCAAGCCACGTTTTTTCAGGATTTCCAAGTCTTTTTTTTAACTGATCTATTGTTGTGCCTCTTCCTGTGACGGCACTCTGACGATGTCACGCGTAGTATTGGCTCGGCTCGCTTGGAACCTCGCCAGAGCAGATACTTAAAAAAAAGAAAAGTACCAGTTACTAGGTATACTTACGCTCCTGGAAAAGCAAAATAACCGTGCTGTGCCATTAAATTCACACACAATATTGAGTATTTTCTGCGGTGTCCAACATTGTTGGTTGCACTTAGTTCAACAATGGGGAGAATAACCTTGTCCTTGAGTTCTATTTGAGCCATTGATCATTTCTCAACTTCTGCCACTCGGTATTTTTCTTTGTAATCTCACGGAGGAGATTGATCTCTTATCTTCGCTCCAAGTTTTAAATGTGTCCATTCACGTCACGAGTATCTGCTGTTTTCAGCACGTGTCACGGCGCTCCCTTCATTCTCCACTCCTCCTTTCCCAGACAGGAAGTCATTACGGGGGCTCTCACCCCATCGCAGATGGCCATTTAACACATCGCTGGCAACTGCAAATGAACCAGGAGTAGCAGCCGCTTGACTAGACCTGGCCAACTTTGCACAAATGTTTATCTCTCACTCACCTGCTGTGCTGGGAGGAGAGGTTCTCTTCAACCTTGGATCAATTCTTAGGTTTAATCGTTTGTTTGTCACAGGCAGCTCACTCTTCAAACCTCAGTCCAGGACCACAATGTTCCGCAAAGTTCCTCTCTTGTTTTGCTGAACAAACAACATCAGCTTTGTTTTTACAGAAATCTTTGCAGCAGAGGATTAAAAACTTTTGCCTTGTTTATTTTTCACTTTGTGTTGTACTTTTCTTTGAGCAGCCGAGGCACGGCGGATACCTTTTCTTCTCAAATCTCCTTTTGCTTGCCCCAGTGAAAATTTGTAACAGCCGCATTTGCTCTGTCAAGCTGCCTTATGGCTCTTTGGAGCGTTTGGAGTTCTGCTGGCGATAAAACAGATAAAGCCGACTTGACAAGTTAAAAATGAGAAAGCCATTGTGGCTGACGCCCTGGAGACAGCCGTCCGCTCTCTTTCTTTCTCTCACATCATTCTGTTTGCTCTTGTTGTCTGAAAAAGCCTCGCTTGTAATTTACTTTCTCGACCGAGTAAAATATTAACGAAGATGCCTCTTGAGGACATTTGTAAGTGATACTGGATATTCCAGGCCTTAAAGGAGGGGCACGCTACTCCTCCCGCAGCAAACACGAAAACCCCAACACAAGTTATATAAAACATTGCACCTTGACCGGGAATGGTGTGTGATGTCCAATTTTCCTGCCAGGAGTAGGAAGATTTTAATGTATGTATTATACAATTCTTTGTGTCGAACCATTTAGTTAATTAAGTGTCATTAAATTTAAGTAAAGTAAGGATTAAGTGGTTTGGAAATCATCGTCTAAATTGGTACAGGTCATACAAATGATATCAATGTAAAGTGAGAGTATATAAAAATAAATCCAATGATGAGTAATGAGTATCCAATAAATTCTCTTGCTCCTTGTACATTGTTCTTTCTTTTTTTTTTGTCTTTTACCTGTACTACAACAACTGAAACAAATAACACAAATGAGCAAAATAATATAAAATCCTTTTTAAAGGAAAAGCAGAGCTGCCAAGGCCAGGTGTCTAAATCATGGCCTGGAATGGATCCTGAGTGTCACAGCCACAGATGGAGGACAGCGCCCACAGGAAAAGGATAAACTGTCTGATAAAGTGCACGGTGAGGTACGAGGCTTCTGCTGGCAGACAGGCTCCTGGGAAGGTTTGTGTTTGGAGAGACGGAGCGTCGGGAACAGAGAAAGAAAACGAGTCAAGAGGGAACAGGCAACAGATGAATCTCCATCTGTGTTCCAAGGCGGGCAGGGACGTCACCGAGGAAAACAAGCCAAACGACCGCAGCGGTGTACTGTTGTGGGTTTACCTCTCCAGAAGAAGACTTAAGTACATTTTGGTTTCCTCTAATTTTTTATTTTTTTTCCTCAGAGGAAGAGGACTGTGTACACTTATGTAATAATGAGCTTGGATCAGGGGCATCAATCAGAAGTGAAGACCAGTGCAGCAGCTGTAGTCGTAGCAACAGCACAGTCAACTGGAGATGAAAATGAGCTTTAATGACATTTGTTCTGTTACAGACTGGTGATGCATTCATGGATGCACATTATCTTTAATCCAATGGCATGAGGAGATTTTTTTTGTGGGAAAATAATTCATGTTGTAGTACTGTATATCTGAGCAATTTGGGGAGACAAACTGCCATGATTTATGAATTACTCTTGACACATATGCACTCATTGGCCACTTAATTAGGTACACATGATGCCGAGAAATGTGTCAGGAATAGCGCACGGTGTGGTCTTCCCTCTGCTTTAAGGTCTGAGATTGGTAGTTGGTTTGTGAAGCCTCCAGTATTGCGAATTGGCTGGCGTCACGTTGACATTTTGCACCTATTGGACAATACCAGCTGTCCGTCACACTGGTGATTGACTGTTACCAAGGAAAGATCCTCACGAAAGAGGTGTACATACATACAGGTATATATATGTAGGTCATGTGATCCAAGATTTATATTAGAAAAAAAAGTTTAAATTCTATGTTTTCCACAGTACAAAGACCTTACCTTGAATAAATACAAATACAAATACCTCCCAGACTGTTAGACTGATATTCCCGCTTCCTGTTCTGGATTTAGCAGCTTTATAGCGTTGGCTTTTGAATCATGGCACTTTTCAACTTTGTGTCTGTTTCCATCATGTAAATTACAGAACTCATTTTTATTTTATTGGCGCTTTGGATGCGTTACTTTTCATGTGGACTTCATCTTCAGTTTTCTGAATTTGGGTCCAAAGAGGAAAAACAAAGTGCATGGAGTAATTTATGTTTACGAGAACCATGTTTGGAGGATTTCATGATTTACTGTAATATCTTCGCTAATGGTGAGATTTTGGTGTCAATTTGTAATTTCCATTTTAATATAATTTTGAATATGTCCTAAACTTGGCAAAAACAAACACAGACACAAACACATTATCATAGAATTATTGCAGTTGGACACTGCACATCCAATATAAATGATTGACTTGGCTGAGAATGGACATTTTCTTTTAGAGTATGGGATTTAAATAGTTTGTTGGTGCATGATAATGTGCCTGTCACCTGTTGATAAGTGAAATTGTATGGAATTGCTGACAGGAACTACTACTGTGATATCATATGTGACAAATAAATTGGGAACTTGCCACATTGCTCCACTGATGCAGACTAAATATCCAATAGTTTAATGTGACTAAGCTAATACAATTTTCGTCAGATTCTCCCAATCAACAATCCCTTCCGTATCCAGAGAAAATAAACCGCAGCACCATATAGCAAAACCTTGGGAAAGATTAAGATGTTTTTAATTATTAATTTAGTTATTAATTATTTTAATAATTTAATTGAGGAAAGACATTTGAAACAAATGCATTTATTGACACAGATTAACATGAAAGTTCCACTTTCAACTTCACTTACAGCGACAGTCCTCACTATTGCACCAGTACAATTGCAATTTCTCACTGCTGCTCTTGAATCAGGGCAAGTGTGACAAGTCAACAGCATGTTTCATCAAAACTGATTAGATTGTGACACTCTGGGCTGAAACTATGTGTTTAAATATGGAGTCACACTAATTACTCTCTATTATTCTCTCTCTATAGCAGCTAAATGAAGCTCAGAGGAAGTTCAGTCTGGGAGGCTGCCTCTGCCCTCCACTTGTTCACGCACTTTTCTGCTTGCTAATTACTTCAAGCTACTTCATGCTCAGTGGTAGTCGTGCAGAGTCAGAAATGAACCACTGCGTTATGTGTTATATACTGGAAGTTTACAGGTGTGCCAACGTGAGCTGAGTTGGTTAAAACCAGGGGTGTTGCAACGGGGGGTATAGGTTTAGGCACAAAAATATCCTGGTAATCATCCGGGAAATGTTGATGATGCTTATGAATCATTTCATCAATACTTTTGCTCATAGTGAGACACGCACACAGACACGCTCTTGCTGTGCAAAAGATAAGAAAACTCTGGGGCGCAGAATCTTACGCCCTGATGCCGGCAGACTGGCCTGATGCCGGTGGAAACGGAAATGCCTTTGCTCGCTTTTATGTAAGTTGTGTTATCTTTAAAATGCTGGTTTCATCATGGACAAAGAAGCACCAAACAAACCAAGCACTTGGTGCATTTAAGTGAATCTTTTAAAAATAATGGCGTCAGGCATGAGAATGATGCTTTGGCGTGTCCTAGTGGTGATATGTGGTAACTGCATATCACCACTGGTTATATAGCTCATGTGAAAAACCGACTTGCCGATTGTGATTGTGTTTTCTAACAGCTGAGGACAAATCACTCAAGAAAGACCAAATCCCAATCCATATCTGAGTTTGTAAACAAATTGCTTATTGTATTTTTGTGAGGTTGCATTTTCAATTTCACAAAATAAGCAAGGCATCCTCAGTTTTACTCTCATAGGTTGGAGGTTTTTCCCTCGCCTCTTTAATGCCAGCTGTACATGTTGATAGCTGCAGACTCTGGATACCCACTCCAGCGTCCCTCGGCGCCATTGTACGTCAGAAGATTGGACGTGCAGACTTTTCCGAAGCGAGAAATGAATCCTCAGAGATTCCTATGTGGCTTGTCCAGATAATCCTTGTGGTCAAAGGAAAAGAAAGCCCTCTTCTTTTCACCCGAGGCGTTGAGGGATTCTTAGAGATGCCAGTTTTCATTTCAGCTGTGGTCTATACTTGCTATGCCTGTTTACCACGCCGCGATCCAGTTTACAGATATAGAGTGAACAGGCGAGTGGCTCAAGCAGAAAGAGCTTGATGTAAATCATCAAAAAAAAGAAGAAGAAAGATTGAAGAATTCATCTTTTTTTGATTAATTGAATTGATATGTTTCGTAAGGTCGAGAGGAATGGAAGGAGTAAATATTTCTCCTTCATTATTTAAGCTCCTTTAGGCTGTCAACATCAAAGATTTAAACTGTAAGAAATGATGTGGTCTGAATGCTTTGTGAAACTAAAACCATTTCCTTATCGTAGCTGATCTCATGTTGGGATTGTGTGTGTGTGTGTGTTTATGCTGATGGGCATGCATAAAAGCGTGTTCATGTGTGAAACAGCACTGGGTTGCTCCCATTCCTCAAAACCCCTCCAGGCTGCAGGGAGCATCTGCATCCCTCTCTTTTCCATATGCCCTGCTCCTTTTAGTCTCACTATATCATTAATTCAGGGTGATTATGAATTAACAAGCCACCATCACTCTTTTCTACTCAGATCACCCTGATTTTTGTACCAAATTTTCTAATTAATATTGAATCAGTATTGATAATTGCAGTAGATTGACAGATGGTTCAACATGGTTATTTATACTTTCAATTAATTATAGTTGGATGCAGTGAATAGGGTTTTTGGGGATTTTTGTTGTTGTTAATGTTCTTTGAACATAAACAGTGCATCATTATTTGTATTCTCCATCCCTAAGCTGATATAAGGCTCTGCCATGCAAAACTATCAGACCTAACTGAGGGATTGTTTGTGTGTATGCAGCGGCAGTAGAGGGGCGGGCGGAGAAAACAAGTGTATATCCTGTCAAACTGCTGAATGACTGGATTTTTTGGGGATTAGAAATCTCTCTTTCTGCATGGAGTTTGCATGTTCTCCCGGTGTGTGTGGATTTTCTGCTAAGAAAATGCGCTTCCCCTGCTGTCTGAAACATTAAATAAGGATTAATCATTAATTTATTAATATCAGATACACGCTATTTATACATTATAAATAGATCTGCAGTTTAAAATTCAACATAGAGAGTTATTTCTGGGAATTATTGGTCAAAATTGATCATGCAGGTACACAATAGTGTGTGAGAGTAAAAGATGGAGCTGTGAAGTCAGATAACATAATGATGATGATAATTAATTGAAATCCATTTTTTAATTTGGGTTACATTTGCATCTACCTTTCAGAGTACATGCTCATTTCACAAATGTTTGTAGACTCTTGATGGAAATCCCCCATATCCTCCTCCAGCAGGTGGGCACTCAGTGTGTGCTGCTCAGAGATGCTCAACAATGGGACAGGTGCTTTTTCAACACAGGGGGCCTGATCACAGTCACAGCATCCTCCAGATGAAGGGTCGTCTCCTTAATCAAAATGACGTCCCGCTGCTCTGCTGCATTTTCAGACCATTGTAGAAACAAACACAGCAAACCTGATTAGATAAGTTCTACTGAGACCGAGTTTACAGGCTTCAAGCTGCTTTTATTTTGAACGGCAGTGACTCTGACGCAGGATCCCAGCACCCAGGGTGTAATTTTAAAGACTTGTAAGAGTCTTGACTTATAAAAATATCTGAACATCTGTAACATCCATCCATCTTCTACTACTTTATCCTCCATATGAGGGTTGCGGGGGCAAATGTGTCAATCTCAGCCGACGTAGGGCGATAGGCAGGGTAGACCCTGGACAGTTTGCAGCACCATCGCAGGGCCACATAGAGTCAAACAATAATTCACTCTTACACTCACACCTACGGTCAATTTAGAGAGCCTAATTTGCTTAATCCCCCCCCCCATTAAATCACATTTCTATTTTTGCCTTCCTTTTGTTACCAGTAAATATACAGCCTTCATATGAATGTCATCATCTTTATTTCCTTGAATGATTTGCTGGGGCAAGATACACAAATCGTCCAAGCAATGAATGAAAGCATTTGCCAAAAAGAGAAGTTTATTTCAAATGAGAAAAAAAGAAAAAACCTTTGGTTTTTGTCCTTAAGGCTTAAAATCTTACAGTAACAGCTTATGTTAGAGATAAAGCTACATAAAATGTAATACTATTACATATAATATAATATAATATAATATAATATGATATAATATAATATAATATAATATAAAAATTCTATGCAGGTTGAACCATGCCATGTTATTTATTTTATACAACTTCATTTAAAGTCAGAGTGTAATGATGTTGTGATAATTAAATCAATATATTTAATTTTAATACAATGGCCTATTCTGTTTATTGATAACGTGACCGATACAAACAAGGACAGCCCCTGTGAGGTGCTGATTGGTTAATTAATTCAACCGTGTGACTCCCGTGCGTCACTACTACAGTAGTGTTGACACAGAACGAGTCAACTGTTTGTCAACTTTTTACCATTACAGCTGAAACAACGTTTATCTCGTTGATTGTAAAACAAAATCCGGTGATATTGTCAACAAAACTGCACTACGTGTGTAGTTGGAGCGGAAATAACCTGGGGGAAAAATCGAGGAGGAAGAAAAAAAACAGAAAAAGATGGAGTAGCGGAGCTAGCTGTCGTTAGCAACAGGTGAGGATTGTTTTGTTTTTTTAAAACGTTTAACTGTGGAATATATGTTACACGCACAGCTGCAGGTGTCCTGTATGTTTAATGTAAAGCTGCTTTCCGGTTGCCTTTGTATTTTATTGTGTACATAATGTGCTATGTATGAATACGCAGAGCAGCCAGCTTTATTTTTCGTGCTACTCCACCATAATAGCCGTGCTGAAGCAGCAGGCCACGCACACGCAGGTGTGGTTAATTAGCTCTGATTGATACTGAATGCAGCAGGTAAACACAGGTGACATCAATCACTTTAATCATGGCTCTCTGTGGCGCAGAAACGTCCACAGATAAGTATAGAAAGAGTTTATTGTAAATGTTTTTTTTTTCCATGAATGACACGTGTCTGCTTTCATGTGCATAGCATATTAGCGTTATACATTCAGAACAGTATAATAATAGTCATAATTATTGGCCAGTAGGGCAGCATTATACCTCTCAGTGTACATCCTGCTGAAAATTATAATTCAGAGAAGAGATGGGACAACTAAGCAGCTGCATGCCTCCACTGGGCAACTATAACAATAAAGTAACAAATCAACTAGCATATGTTATATGTAAGAATATTTTCTATGGTCTCACCATCATACAAAACAAAGTAAAAGAAAATATTTCAATCTTGCATCATCTGTGCATTAATATCCAGCCAACACTGTCCTATTTACATTGACGTTAGCTGACATACGAACATTGAATCATCTTTGTGTATCGAAGGCACTAAAATTAAACTGCCTAAACTGTCCATAAATGATCATTTTAATGGACCCTGTAACTTAATAATGTATTTTGATAAAACCTTTGACAGCCTATTTGCAGTTCCTGAGTGGTCCCACAAGGGGGTCTGTGGCCACCACATTGGGAATCACTCTCCTGTAAAACAAACTAATATAACTATATGTGGAACATAATGGCTGTTGTAAAAATGTCATCTATAATTTGATGCACATATATGAGTTTAATTGACCTATGAATAATCATAAAAAAATAAAAAAATAAAGAAAGAAAGAAAGAATGACAAACACTAGTTCAGGTTAAAGCAAAGGATTTCCCAGCAGCTAAGAAAGTCATATCAATTAGAGTCCCATAATTAGGTTGATGTATTTTTTTTTCATAAAGTCTTTTGAAATAAGCCCACATATCACAAAAATATAATTACAGATTCAAAAGCTTTATTTCAGGAAATTCTATTTGAATGTAAACGTTGTTTACAAATAATGAAAGAGTAACTGTCCAGCACATCACACTTTGGAGGAAAAAAAGAAATAAAAGGTCCCGCCATAGCAACATCTGCTGTGTACAGTGGGACAGACCTAGTCTGTCTTGTGCTCAGCTCCATTGCCAAGTTGCCATAAGGCTCTGCTGTGAGATGAATATGAAAAAATGTGTTCACATGCATGTAGATGGGTTTATTTTTGACTCACATACCTCATATGTTCAGTGTGCAGCAGGAGACTTCTCACATTGAGAGTTTAACTACTTTCACAATCATGAAATTTGATGAGTCCTTTCCAAACAAATAGTAATCTCAGTGGATGATTCAATTATCTGTTCCCCTTATGGCATAGTTGTACAAAAGTTTAATTGTAATTGTATCACTCATGAAGAACAGAAGACTTTTAATATACAAATAAACATCCCGCTGTCTATAATCAACTGATATCAGCCCTTTAGGTCGTTCCTAAATTTCATAATCATTTAATCTATTATTTTCTCATTGATTTATTCATCAATTAATAATCAATTTATCATTGAAGCCTTGAAAAAATGCACACTATTCCCACTATTCTCAATTTATTTTTATCACCACCTAAACTTGTAATCATTTCCTCCTTGTGCAAACATGGAAAAAACATAAAACTCAAACTGAAAACAAAAGCTTCTTGGCAGAGGAAATAATTAGCACGGGCCACATTCTGATAAACCATAATTACAGCTACTCATGAAAACATATTTTCTTTACTACCATTTCTCCATGTTGCAGGTCACTCCTTTGTGATTTGGCATGCCCCTACAGCAGTAATGTTAAGTCAAGCTTTATTAAACCACAGCAGAAGTAGAGTAGCCAGATGATGGTGGTGAAAATTAGTCAAACTAAAAAACGATGCGAATGAAGTGTTAGAGAAAATATACCATGACATTTCAGCTTTTTTAAGCTGCTTTGAGCAATTGTGACAGTTATGCAAAATTATTGTGTTTTTGCGATCAGCTGGTTATGTAATAATTTCAGCAGGCCTGACTGCAAAATATTTCCGTGTGGGAGGAAAGAAACTTTTTCTCTTCGAGACATTGTTAGAAATAATTCAGTTCTCATCCATCACAGGAAGTGGAAATGATGCCGACTCCTGCTCTACTGTTTTAGCACTTGACCTGAGGAAGCTCCATGACTTAGGTGAGTCCCATACTTACTTAAACGTCCCATGGGTTTTTAATGTAATAGTTACTTCATGTGGGAGATGGAGACGGTGTGATCGAACTCCCAAAAGACTCACAATGAGGGCCCAGCATTCAGTCCTGTACATCGTTGTAGAGGCTGAGGTGTATTTTTAGGTGACATTTTTAAACAATGGTCCAAGCTTAAGGGATGAGCTACAGGATACTTCCTCAGTGGACAAACTACCGTGGTCCAGTGAGCTGTAATGAGCTGCAGGGGTTTGACTTGCTGAGCTGGCAGTAGTTGTCTGACTCGAGAGACAAACCACAGGGTTCTGGCAGAGAGAACTTTAGAAAACATTGTCCATGTCCAGCTATTTCTCCTGCTTGCCAGGTTGATGTCAGCTTCCAACATCCCTCCAACTTGTCCTTTCTTCTCTTTGTAGTGTGCTACCTCTTTTTGGTCATAAAAATATAAAATAATAAAAAAAATAATTTTGACGTTTCCATTGTTGTCCTTTTGACAAAAAGGGCAAAGAACCAAATGTAAAATAAGGCAAACAGTTATCACACCCAGGAAAGTACTAAGACACATGAATAAGGACAGACCAAGGTCGCATACGGTTATTTATAACATCATTTTAAATGAGCACATTTATTGAAACACTGCTCAGATCTTATGAAAAAACACTCACGTGTGTGAAACATGGCCTTGAGTCCATTATCTCAGGGTGATAATAATAATAATAATAATGATAATAATTATTTTGGTTATTGTTATTATTATTACAATAAAGCAATTAAAAACTGTACAATGTGCTTCCTGCAGACAAAGTAAAAAATAGAAACAAGCAATATAAAAAAATCACAAAATAAAAAAAGAACACTAACAACAAGAAGACATCAAACAAATGAGCAAATAAGATAATAAGTATAAAATAAAACACTATATAAACACTAAAACCCCAGATAAAAAAAGAAAATGATGGCAACATAAAGGCTGATCTGTAAAAATTGGTTTTAAGAACTGATTTAAAAGCAGGTTTCTGGTTATACCCATGTCTTCACACGCAGTATTATAGTGGCTGCAGGTTGACATAATTGTGTCATGCCTCTGGCACTTTTGTCTCATTTAATGATCTCTTTCATAATTAAAATTATTTTAGCAATACACGTCATCAAATTTGATCATGTTTTATCACATCTGTAAAAACACACACACACACAAAATGTCAGTGTTTAAAAAGGCTGATTCTTTTGCTGTTGAATGGACATCTCTTTATGACGTTCAACCTTTTCCCTTCACTGTGTATGTTATATGATAAGAATTTATTTCAGCAGCATAATGTTCCAAGTGATGGCTGTCTTTCTTACCTATGTTAAGAGATTTTCTAGGTCAGGAGAAATTATTAAACGTGAGCATTTCACCCCCCCTGTTGTTCAGTTTATCACATTGAAACAACCAGTTACAGCTTTGAATGAATCAAGCTAACTCAAGTGGCCTTTACTGCTCCTTTTGCACACCAACCCTGCACAAGGAAAATGCATGGAAAGTTGTCTATTGTTAAGGCATGTTTTCAACGGACACAGAAGTCATCCTGCCAGTTTTGTGGAAGCTAAGGAGTCAGAGCTGTTGCATCCTCATTTGTTGTTCTCCCACATTCTGTCCTTGAGGTGAAATGACACAGCTGAGTGAGAACTGCTCACCTAGATGTTGTTGTTTGTATCGGGGAGTTTATATCATAATGCCACCTCTGCCTTTGGATTGTAAATGGGGTCATGTGTCTGGTCCTCGAAGTTTCCTTCCATAATTCCTCTGTGGGGATTTAATTCACTTTTGCTGGGAGCAGGCCTGCAGTTTTTTTCCAGGCAAGTGAAACAATTAGGTGCACTGTAATGCAGCTTTTGGCAAGAGAAGGTATTCATCACCCTGGTGCTTTATTTAGGAGCAACTTCATCAGCAAGACCTTGTCATTTAAGGGCAAAAAACATTTAATTTAATTTAAGTTTTACTTGTTCTTTTCAGACTAATTATCCTCTTTGTCACAGTTTAATCAGTCTAGAAGATAATTGGACAGATTTAAAGTCTTTTTGACCTCTCGAGAGACAATGACAGAAGCAGTCCCAGTTCCCAAGTAGGAAAGAAGATCGGAGTCTCCTTGATATTGAATAATTTCATGCTGATATTTACAATCTGTGTAAAAGGAAGCGTGTTGTAGTCTGCAGAAAGCTGTAATTAGCTACTAAGAACAGGCTATAGTAACAATATTACTGTTTCAGCTGGCAAAATGTATAAACCAGACTGTTTTTGGCTCCACTTGTGCTTGTATATAGGTGCAACCAGAATATCAACCCGTTAGAAATCACTACTTTGAAATAATTTTGTATAAACACCTTAACCCTTTTCACGAATCAAACAACACTTATATTAAGGCAATATATTTTTAGTTTATCACAGAAGTTAGACTTCGGCATTTTGTACTATCCTCCATTTTTTTTTTTAATGTCACCTTGGATTCTGAAAGGTTGAGTTTTGGAGCGACAGCTCAATAGACCAGAAGTCGACACAGGTTTGGAATCGTTTTCCCCGTCGATGTCCGACAAAATAATTGTTAATATCTAACATTTGTCAGAATATAAACATTAGATATTAGATAAACATTAGGGATGCACGATATATCGGCATTAATATTGTTATCGGCCGATGTTCGTCATTTTTTAACATATCGGCATCGGTTCAATGAGTAAAACTGTTTATATAATTCTAATTGCATGTGTGTCGGGAAGGGGAGGCCATGCGGCATTTGTTTGGGCATATGACAGCGTCAGTGGCGCAAGCGCAGCACAAGATGTGTGTGTGTGTGTGTGTTGAGGAGAGAGAATGTCAGCGGTGTGGGCGATTTTTCAGGGTGTCAATTGAAGATACACAAAAAGCATTATGCAACACTTGCAAAGTCGAGGTAATGCGCGGAGGGTTCCGCGTCAAGTCATTCAATACCACAAATTTGATTATGTCATTTGAAAAACCGCCACCAACGGTACACAAACAACGGCAGGAAGCTAACGCTAGTAACATTAGGCGGCAGACAAAAAGAAAGCAGCGCAGCTGGGACTCGACCAAAGGAAGACAGTGGCCAGGGCAATAACGATCAAGGTAATGGAAATGATTGCGCTTGACGACCAGCCGAGGGTTCCGACGGTTGATAGCGCATATTGAACCCCGCAACAACCTGCCAAGTCGGCGCTACTTTTCCGATGTTTTGCAATTGAATAAATATCTGGTTGCCATGAATACTGGCAAGTTTGATAAAGTATTTTAACATGTTTTTTTTTTATTATGGCAGCTCTTAGTAGAGCTTGTCAGGTATTGTTTCTCATATCTGTTGTGTAGTTTTATTGTGAAGGGAAGTGGCGCGGTTGTTGTTGCCGGAAGGAAGGGGTGTTGACTTTATTTACGTACCCAGTATAGACGCCCTTATCTCGGTTACAGTAACTTTGGCAGGGTATTATTTTTATTTATGTTCATGTTTGTAATTTATGATCCAAACTTTCTCACAGGAGTTTAGTGAGTTGAGGGAGTTAAACTGTACTGTAATTTAGGTACACACTTGCTACAAGTGGTAAAGGTTTCTAAAAACCTTTACTTGTAGTTGGTTACTTGTGTCTTATGTGACCTTGTTATTTGGAGGTAAAACATCTTTTGAAAATAAAGGAAGACATTCAAAAATTCAGCTTGCGTGATTTTCATTCTGTACAAACTTTTATCATCTCAGAAACTTTTTTTAAAACATATATCGATATCGGTAGATATCGGTTATCGGCCATAGCAGCAATATTAATATCGGATATCGGTATCGGTGGAAATAGTCATATCGGTGCATCCCTAATAAACATTAGATATACTTCAAACCCTTGATGACATCCGGCTCCAAAACTCAGTAGCCAATTAGCAGGTAGCTTCCTAGGGCCCACCCCACGCAAACAAAAAACCATGGCGCAAAGAACAAGTGTGGGAGCGCAAAGAAAAAGTGTATTTTCAAACAATAAAATACAATATTTTTGAATGATTAAATCAATATTTTTTTTGCTTCTTAAAAAGTGTTGTTGGATTCGTGAGAAGTCTTGTTTTAAAATATTGACACACATCTAATTCCACATATCATCTTCCACTTTTATTTTAAAAGAAAAAAGATTAAATTTAAATTCAACAATCTTCACATTACCATTTTCTTTCATTTCTGGCCTGCGTCCCCTTTCAATGTTGAATTATGGATTTCATTTTTCACACAAGAGAATTACAGTCATAAAGTAGTGCCGAAGTGAAGATTTTTAACATGCCAAATGTTGCCCAGCTGCAAGGAAATCAATCGCTAAAACAACATTCCAAATTTCCAAATTCATTTGCCTGATTACCACTTTTAAGATTATTTATGAGCGCGAAGAATCGCTCTGGGGTGAAAGCATTTAACTGCACTAATACACAGTATTCTTCTGTTGACATGAAAATAAACTCTTAATACCAATTGAGTATCTGTATTCCTCTCCTTGCACACTCTTCTCTCTGAGTGCCGTCTTCTGAAATTGGTGCTTGCTCAAAGCAGCCTCTTTTCTCATGACGTGATCTGGTAATCCATCTTCAAAGCCCCCCTCCTCGCCTCCCTCTCCTCGTCTCTCTCCTGGCTTAACGTAGGTGGATGAGCTTTACCCTGGATATCATATGCATGAAAAATTTGCAGCCACAGCACTTTTTCGCATCGTATGTTGAAGTACAGCTTTTTGATGGATAGAATATGTCACTTGGTGCAGCGCTTGGGGCAAGACGCATGGCTTTTGAGCTGGAGGTTTGTCCTGGGACTGGAGACTGGATAGTAAAGGCCAAAGACCTGACCACTTTGTTCCTGTTAACTACAGTGACCTGACAGGGAGACACACTGCGCATGGGACAAACATGTTTCTTACTAAAGGGACAGATACAATAATCAACCATTTGCTTGGCTTGTGATCGATTTAAAAGATACAGTCAACCTTAGTTTCACATTTTATTAACAAAGCAACCAATGTAACTAAACTATAAATGTCGTTTGATATCCATGATACATTGGCCAATGGACAAAAAACACTGATTTGATGTCATTACATAATTTAATTGATTACATTTAAACACTTTTAATGTCATAAATGGTGATGCATATGCACAAAAACAACCTTTCAGAAACCAAGCTGTAGTATAACATGTAGTATAGTACAAAATGCAGAAGTCTAACTTCTGTGATAAATTAAAGATATATTGCCGTATAAACACAAGATAACATCAAAAATATTAACTCTGTACTACAATGCAAGGATAAAAATGCAAAGACATGAATTGTTTCCAACATAGAACAATAAAAAAATAGCAGAATTAGATTGCAGCCTTTGCGATTTGCAAATGTTGTTGTTGGAAATTGAGTTTAAATGGGTTAATTGTTCACCACTCATTTCTAGTTATGTAAAAGAAAAAAAACATCTAAAATATTTTAAATCAGTAGATTTTGAATAATGTAAAATGTATGTCTACTACCAAATTAATTTGATCCAAATCAACACTTTATGACACATCATAAAGCAAGCATCATGGCCGTAACTCGCTCTCTTCACATACAACGGGCAAGATGGCCGTCAGCACTTACAGGTCCTGATGATATTATTTCATCAGTGGCGTGGAGAGTCATTGCAGTGGCTGAGAGCTAATGGTCCAGATGTAAGAGCCACCTGGCGAGCGTCGGTCCTCCGTATGCCGCCATTGACAGCAGCAGTCATGCAGAGCTGGGGTTGAACCTTCGGCCGCTCACTGTGCTCACACCGCTTATCGCAGCTCATTTAGAAGAACAACTGTGCTCATCATCAGTGACATTCTTCAGCAAGTTTTTGTGCGTTCATGTGTAGAATCTGTGCTGGCATTTCAATCTAATGTGTTTGGTGACAAAACACACAGCCAGTATTAACATTATCTCCTATTATCATAATATTAGCACTTGACCCTTAAAATTAGAGGTCATGAAACCCAAATCTAACACAAAATCAGTGTGTGATGCATTCCAATCGTCTCACACTACATACCTGACACACACTACATCTACTATGAATGAATGAGCAGTACTGTTGGCAGCTGGCCCGTTTAATTCATTTAACACAGAAGAAAATGGAGCTCCTCCAGCAAACAGGGCAATGGGAAATAGAGCCGTGAATCTTGATTGTGGAGGTAAAATGAACAGATAGGTCTGGAGGTGTGTCATCTGTCTTTGAGCAGAGATGCATTCATGTGGATACACCCCCTCACTTCTGTGTCCCCAGTAACCCCGTGGAAAAAACAACAACAGCACAGTAGGTTTTTCTTTTGGGCATTTCTCATCTCATATGACTGGAAATATAGAAGATGTAAAAATCCAAAGTTGCATTTGTCCAGACTGAGACAAAGGCATAATTTAAACATGTCTTCAGGCGAGCAATAACATTCAAGATGGTATGAAGCGGAGTTGTATGTTTGTATGCTTGTTTTAATATTCATGGCAGCAGGGCAGGAGTGGTGGTGTGTGGCTGCAGGGAGATTTACAACAATAAGTTTGTGTCAGGTCGACAATATCCCCGAGAAAACGTACAGAGAAATGATCAACACCGCTGATACACTAATGATGACCTTTTGAACTGTTCAGCTATTCAAAACCCACTGACCTGTGAGTCAACAGTTTTCACCAAATCATACATTTTTATGAATATTCATCTAAACAGGAACAAAATCAATGGTCTTACCTGTTGGAGAATAACAGATCATGTGTCATCAACACTTTTTAAGGTAATTTAACTTACATTACAGTACATGTCATTTAGCAGACGCTTTTATCCAAAGCGACTTACAAGGGAATTGAGTACAACCTGCCAGGGGTGGAGTTGAACTTAAAATTACGAATGAATTGAATTAAGTGAGAATGTAGCAAGGCTCTACTCACACTGAACCCGGCTCCTAAAAAAGACGACAAACTCCTCATCAGCACAGCAGGACGTAAACAAAGAGGTGTTTCGCCACGGTGTGAGTCTCCGTCCCTCCATCAGCCGTCACTGTCTGGGCCTTTCCCTCCTACTTTAAATTTAGAGCGACAGGGTGTCAGTGGGAAAACCCACCGAGTGCAGTGTGGGATGATGGCTCGCTGCCCTTCCCCATCACACCTTTGTTCCCTCCTCCTCTCTGAGC
Source organism: Solea senegalensis (assembly GCF_019176455.1). NCBI lineage: Eukaryota > Metazoa > Chordata > Actinopteri > Pleuronectiformes > Soleidae > Solea > Solea senegalensis. Next base: position 27,287,080 of record NC_058022.1, on the reverse strand, counting down.
CATGACAAGGTAGGGACGAGTTATCACAGCCGTCAGCTTTATGAGTCCCTGTCTGCTTGTGCCGCAGTTAATAAAGTCAGTGTGCTGCTGCTTCAGAATTGGGTGAGTCAGAGCAAGTGAAGGGAAATTGGTCAGCAGAGTGTCGTTGAGGGGCAAGAAAGCTCATTCTGTGCCAGTGGCTTCCTCTGGATGCATTGTTGGTTTGATTAATAATACGAGGAGGAAAGCGTCATTCCTCCAGAGTTTTCTCCACCTGAGACTCTGCTCATAAAACCTCAAAAATACCTGAATCAATGTTGAATAACAGAAGGATTTCAATTAGAAAAAGTTTAATTAATTTTATTATGTTACCTATTTGCATAGAAATTTCAAAAAATTACAAATTATCTTTACAACACTTTAATTCCATAGAAACCATAACATAATATATAATCTTTTGATAACATCATCTGCTATATTTGACATAGGGTTTTATGTTCAACTTAAAATGTTCTAAATGTACAGGACTCTTCAATGTGGAGCCTCACATCTGTTGGTCCTGCAAATATTTTACTGCAAATGCCTTGTTAAAACGTGTTTGACACATGAAAATTACATTTAGTAATTCTGTATCCAATGTTTTTTTTTTTTCCTGCTTGACATTCCCCATTTTGAGCTCCAGAGACTTTTTTTCTTTTAGAAAAGTGTTGGACACAATGTGAGCTTGATGGCCTGCTGTGCACTGTGAGGAGCAGTAATTGTGTGAGCAGTAATTGCACTCTCTGCATCTGCTTGGGAGAATAAGGGCCATCATTAGGTCAGATGCCTGTCACCCCTCCAGGACCATTTATTCGGTGGCAGCTCATGTGAATGTTAAGTTCAATGACTTTGTACAGTTTGTAAATAGAACATGAAGTGTACAGTTCTTTAATTGTTATAATATCAGTGTGTTTTGTGGCACTGAGTAATTGTATCCACTTAAAGTATTCAACGGACTTTCTGTGCTCAGCTCATCTCCAGCAAACAATTTCAGAGAGGGTAGTTTATCAAAAACATTGCATTAATTGTTGAAACTTGCAGGGGGTGTTGTTCACCTAAAAATGAGGCAATTTGTATTTCCTGTCCAAGTACATTTTAAAAGAGTAGAACAAAGCATCAAGGCCTATTTTCAGTCTTAATATCTATTTGTCAACACAACCAAGATATATGAGAAAACATTTATTACAGCATTTAACATGACATCGGATTCATCGTTAATGTGTGGCTTCGAATTTTAAGCAGCTGATTAGGATTGCTCATTTTAATCCAACATAAAGATTTTATTTTTTTTGTATTGGTTGTATTTTTCTCTTTACCTGAGCTTTTAACATTGCACCATGAACTCGCACTAATTGTTAAAACATACATAATATGTTGAGAGTTAAAACTCTCTAAATTTGAATCAGAAAATGTTGTGTAACAGAATCTCACTCCAGGTTAGGTAGTTTTACCGACAGTTGACACTAACTCCCCCAAAATGGCTGTCATGCTGTCAAAATATAAATTTTGCAGGAGACAAATTAGGACACTGCGTTTACATAACTGTCACCATCTGGACCAGAAATATATAACCATCTCCTTGCTCACTGTGTTATATCATTGAAAAAGCAGTCATTATTATTGAAGCCTCAATAATAGACTATATGTTGTTTGTTGTATTGTTACAATATGTTATTTAATTTTTTCTTTAAATGCCAGAGGCAGTACATGTTCGACAAAGCAAAGTAAATGTGAGCCAGTTGTAAGCAGTGGACTGGATAGTTTGGTTCATATCACTGTGGAAGAAGTGAGACTGAAAAGTCACTCGGGCTCATTTTTTTTGTTCTGGTTTAACGGTTGGAAGTTGTACTTCAAAGCAGGGGCGAGTGCAGTTTCCCCCGGTGAAGTGTGAACGTGTCACATGCAAAATAAAAAAAAAATACCTAAAAGAAAGAAATAAACAAAAACAATACGTGGTGCTGTTTGGTTTCAGTCAGATACATTTTGAATGCTTTGACTGATTGGTTGCAGATCAATATATGTAGTATTCATAGGAAATGGTAACTTAAATCTAAAATATACAGATGTGTGTAAAATATGTTTTTAAAGACGTGTGCCCTGTTTATCTACTTTTACAATGTCTTGGGAGATTAGCTTTAGGTGGCCAAAGCAGAGTAACTGCTACTTCCTATAGTCTACATCCATTACGTACATTCCTTTCATGTCAGAAAGCACATGTTTTTGAAGTGGGAAAAATAATATTGTGTAGACTGAAACTGCATTACAACAGAGAAATTGGCAGAAATTCTAGTTTACTCCTCACTTCCTTTCAAACTGTCTGAGCATTTGACAAGAAATAATGACCGGATTCACCTGTTTACTTTCTCTCCGCTCTTTTCACTTCAGCCTCAGATATTGGACATTAGAGATAACAACCAGCCTGAGGGAAAATCCCTTCAAAAGCAATGCTCTGTGGAAGCTCTGAAGACTGTGTATGACTGAGGTCAATAGAAAATGGCACCAGTTGCTGGAAATGGTCCCTAAAAGCTCTTTTTCATTCATGTGACAGAATCGCTGCGGATTCTTGCCAATAGATTCAGATATCAAACCTACTCATTTGATAATAAACAGCGATACTGATACATAGTGGTTTTACAGTACACCAGGGCATGACCTCAAAGTGTCAAGTGTAGAAGAAACTGTGTGTTAATTGTCTTGAAATGTGACAAAACCCTTGTTTGGCAGTGTATTGAAACGGAGCAACTGCGAGCTGGCGTGTCTCCATGCCCCTTCACTGCACTCCTTCAAGGAGGAGTAGAGCACATATGGCCCCCTGGGCAGTATGGATGGGTTACTGCAATCAGAGTGGGAAGACAGGAGTGCGAGAATTGTCCCATCTGTCATCATGTCCTCTCTCACTCTAAAATGGATTAATAATGGCTGGAAGGAGAACAGCGAGCAGAATAAAAGGATCATGATCTATCTGCAGCAGAACGAGCAAATTCAGTGTATGGCAGTTTGTGAATGCAAGTTCAAAGCAATTCTGTCTTATTTACACGTTTCTGTGTATGTAAACAGACAATAATACAAGCATTAGCCTATAAATTGAGCCGTTTTATTGTAATCTTGTTGGTTTTCTCTTCTTATACAGTGCTTTATGATAATATCTTTGATAATTTCTTTCTTTAGTCTCACTGGCATAGTTTGTCTTGTCTCTCTTTCTGTGATTGTACACGCTGTAATGTATACTTATTTGAAGAAAGCTTTTAAAAGTACACATGTACACAGCATGTATGTTGTATGTGCGTGTGTCAAGTCTTGGTGTATTTCTGTAGCAGCGCCTGGCATATGTACAGAGTTTAGAGTTATTTGGGTGGGTTTTTATATGGATGAAGACATTTCATGAAACAATACCATGTTAACAGAAAACTTTTTAAGGACTTGAGTCAGGACCCTCAGATGAGTCGCCAAATAAATTTGCAGAAATGTTTTTAAACTTTCTCCTTAATATTTATTGAACACAACATTCATAAAACAAGGCTGTGATTCAATTAGCAGACATATATCTCTTGGAAATGGCTGGTTTATCTTTTCAAAATAATATAGATGGGCAATAAAATAGTCAGAAACATGGTATAATGCACAAATTATACAAATTTGTTATAATATGTCCAGAGTTATAAATTTGGGAGGTGATAGTTTGTCTTCTTTAAGAAGTGGGTCCCCTTATGAAAAGTTTGGGATGAAGAAACAATGAAATTAAAATACCATGAATATAAACTCTTTTCCTCTGCCCACTTTAGGTAACGCGTCCCTGCCAAAAAAAACATTTTGGCCTCCAACTCTGATCAAACCACTATCACTTACGTTTTATTGGGTGGCTGTCCTTGCCGAGTCTAGAGAGTTTGTAGTTGTTATTTATGAAGGACTCATAGCCCTTTTACCTCAGCAACAATCCATTCAAGAGTGCATTTGCCTGTTGAATGTGCCTGATCAAAGTCAGGAGATTTAATATGCTGCTTCCCCTGCCTGGCTGCATAGGTAAATAATCTAATAATAAATTTTACTCCTCCACAGTCAGAGAATTCTTTTTAAAGTGATAATGAAAACCATAGTGCCATGTCTCCACCTTTAATCAAAGGGTGAATATTTTTAGTAGCCCACAGATGGAGTCACAATAAAAAGGATCATAGCAGAGGGGAAATTCATATCCATAGATTTCACTGTTATTGTTTTCAGCTTCACTGTAGGGGGTGGGGCACAGTAATAGCACATTGTATGGACATTGAAACCTGAAGGGTATTGGTATAAAACCATTTTGAGTTTAATTATAGATAAATGAGTAAAACCATTCTATTACATTCAAGTGCTGTAATATTGATCATTAACTCAACAGTGCAAGGATAAATAGCATTAGAATGATACATACATACACTATAGGTCGTTTTAAACATTTAGTCGAAGCTCAACATTTTCCCTTTAGATGACTGCAAAACATAGAAGCCACATAAATCTTTTTCATGACAAATTATTGTAACAGATTAGGAAAACAGGTGCTGCCCACACAAAGTGTTTCTCACCAGTTGTACGGCGTGTGCTGAAGGCAAAGGCAAACATATTAAATAAATCATTTTTAATTTTGACAAAGCTGGATTTCATATCATCCTAGGCGTAGGAAGCCACCCACATAAAGATCATATTGAGAAGTTAGGCCCTTGCTGCAGAAATGCAGGTTAACATGGGTAACAGTCAGTAAAGTTCAGGAAAACGTATGAGAAAACACACTTCTCCTCTTTATTGTTGCGTCACATGTGGCTTTTCAACCAATCCAACTGAAACTAGCAGGGACATTAGTATTACACTTTTGAGTAATCTGGTAAAAAAACAAAACTGTCCACTGTCCTTGAGCATTTTACCGTCAACGGTTCAGTCTCAAATTAGCAGCATTTGACACTTGACCAAGTTGCTGACCTAAATTGTGGGAACATAATGAATAAAAGCGTCCTCAGATGTAGACTGGGCCAAAAGTAAACAACAGTGCAAAACAGCACTTTAAGTCAGCTTTAGGCAGTCAGTGTGACATTATCAAAAGTGGCATATTTTGATGTTAAAATGTTTCCATATCCTGCAAAAATATACTTTTTGGTAATCAAGTTATGCTCTTAAGGCTACACAGCAGTGAAACAGATTTTCTTTCCTCTGTAACTGAATGGTTGGTTGAAAAGAACAGTTTCAGCCGAGCTGGATTTTCTTTGGTTGACTTCTTTTCAAACGCACGCCTCCACTGAATGCACAAATAACTATATTTGTAGTTACAAATATTTATATTGATTTAGCCACAGGTTTCCCTTCTTGACAATTTGAGGACGGTTTGATGTACATGATACAGAATAGCTGCTTTTTTAAATTGCGGCAGTCATTTAAATACTCACTTGTGAGCTTAGGGGTAACTGAGCATTTCCACAATGGAGGACTTTAGAATAACTAATAACAGGGAATAAACAGTCTTGTGTTTTTAAAGAAAAACAGCTTTTGCATTCCTGACTCTTGGACGGTGAGTAATGGCTCACTTTATTTGCTTCAAACTGATTTACCTCAATTGACTCTTTCTGGACTAATCTTCAGACATAACAGGAATCTCTTTTTTAATGATTTTTCTATTTATAGTTGATTATTGATTGAACCGGCTATTAAAGCAGAGGAATAATCCCTATTTAGTTTAGACAAGTGAGAAAGAAAAACCCTGACAAGATTGTCATTTGAGTCCTCTTCATTTCACCCCTCGCCACATATGGCATACAAGTCTGACACCAGCTGGTAATGCTGATTAAAGGCTGGGAATTAAACTTAAAAGGGGGGTAAATTATTGGTATGGGTAACAGGTTGATGACTAAAGCCTGGTATTGATGTACCACCAGGCATAAATCCAGAAACACAAAGCCAGAGAAAGAGATGAGGGGACGAGCAGAGCACATGCTGGATGTATTGATTGATCACGGAAATTAATGTCTATGTGTGTGTGTATATACTGTATGTATATATGTTTATATATATCTATATGTATATGTGTGTATATAGGTATGTATATACAGTATGTATATGTGTGTATATATGTATCTGTATATGTACAGTGTGTGTGTGTGTGTATATATATATATGTGTATATCTATATCTATATATATATATATATCATATATATATGTATATATATATATATATGTGTATATGTATATGTATATATATATATATATATATGTGTATGTGTACAGTATGTGTGTGTATGCGCACGTGCACAGATGTAAAGTCCTGTTGAAAAGCAAATCAACACTGGCTCATATTCACCCGATGACTTTTATTATCCTCTTCGTATGTATGATAATTTTTGTTTGTTCGGATCCCCATTAGTTGCAACCCGGGTTACAGAAACTCTTCCTGGAGTCCAAAACCCAACAATACAAAAAAATACAACAATAGCAAAAGGGCTATCTTACTGGGGGAAAAGATATCTAGCTCTAGTTAAATAAGAGGTATATAAACATTTAAAACAGTTTTTATTTGTGTTCCAAAACCTTACCCCCTTACAACCTTACCAGCTAAATTTATCTTGGAAACAGCTCTTTAAAGAGGAAGAACTGGATTAAATGTCCTTATTGTGTGACATTTTCGACTCATGTTCTCCTCACAAACATATTACACACCCGTGTAAATACAGTAGATCCTTTGTATTTGAACATCGCTCTATCTCTTGATTTTCAAGGTTGCCAGGTCATGAAAGTTGTTGTTGTAAAGCTTTTTCCTTGCTAATGGTAAAAGCTGTAGCATGTTTGCTACAGCCTTGATTATCACTCTCCACACACAGTGATGGCCACATCCAGTCGTTACCACACACCCACAGACGGATGCTCAGACTAATCAGACACATCTGCGGACTAATTTAGCTGTGCTTGTTTTGTAAACAATGAGGGAACAATTCTGCACGTAAAAAGTGTCTTTTAGCTCCTAAAAACAATTGATGTAAAATACAAACGCTAATTTTCCTTTATAGTGAGTTGTTACTGAAGCCTGGTTATTATATATATATTTAAATGTGTATGTCCAGTTTACCCTACAATACAGAGATTGCAGGACATTAAAGGAAATCTGCATGTAGTTTCATCAAATTACCATAATCGGTTGTCAACGAGAGTGCATCGTTTTTGTTGACAAAGCCTCCCACTATTATTTTCACTGCCCCATTCTTGGACATTGCTCGTGACAGCATGTAATTAATAACTGTTCAAAGAAAGTTGTGGGATTGTTAAGAGTCATTTGAGGTTTTTACAGCGTCTGCAGTTTTCTGCTCGCCCAAGTAAAGTTTAAAAAGGTGGCATTTGTGACATTTAGTCCATAGTGCTGAAACAAAACATGCCAGAAAGTGCCAAAATGACAGCAAAGCCATTCAAAAGATAAGTTTAATTTCCTGCAACTGTCCTCAACAGCAGTTAGAAAGAAAGGAAGAAAAAGAATCTTTGAAAAAATAGGGAGGCTAAAACAACAGGATGAAATTAGAGCATGACAAGTAAGAATAAATGAGAGAAATGAGGGCAGAGAGATTAGAGGACATGTCTTTTATCTGAATGTTGGTGGAAAGCAGTGAGTGACACAAGCATCGAACAAGAGAACAAATGTTTAGTCCAGAAATTTGTAAAAAAAATAAAAAATAAATGTTGACCTCAAAATGACAAAGTCCTTAAATGTCTTGTTTTGTCCACAAACCAAAAGTATTCTTTTAAGTGTCAGAGAGGAGCAAAGATGTCGAGAATATATTCACACATAGGAGCGGAATTCACAGAACTTGTTTTTATTCGAAGAAACACAGAAATTGATTAACTGATTATCCAAGTAGTTGCTGATTATTGTTCTATTGTGTGAGTGAGTGAGTAATGTAGAGGGTGGTAATTTCAAATTGATTTCAGCTCACGGAATTGCTTTGATTAACGTCAGACACAAAGTGAGATGACAGAAAACAAAGGTGGCTCGAAGATGATGTTTATGGTGAGATGGCTCTTAGTTCACTCCGGTCTTTGTTCCATGTTAAAAACTGAGGCAGTGTTATCAGCATAAATTCAGCTCTGTCTCTGATGCCTAATCATCTCGGCTTTTGCTAACATTTCCAGTGGGTTGTGTACAAGCAGTGAAGTACAAAATAATCAGCAGTGTCTGCTGTGCGCCACCTTTCTACCTTGTGTTCTCCACATGGACTCACACTTGTAATTAAGCCTGCAAGTAGGAGATAAGAGGGAGGGGGGTGAACAAGGCACTCAAACACATCTAAAAATTTAAAAACAATATATGTTGAAGGTAAAACTAATCAGTTTAATTTGTCACGTCTCACTGCTGATTACTCAAAGCTGTGTGAGTCACTTCCATAAAACTTTATACCCTGAAATGAAGTAACACAACATGGCACAGAAAACAAGTTATTTATTTAACACGTTTAATTCCACATCTTAAGGTTTAGACATTTTTCAGGAAAATTTCTTTGATGAAAAATCACTTCACATTAAGCTGCTATAGAGGGTTAAAAATATAAAAAAAACACTCAGGTGAACGCATGCTTTATATCTTCCCATGTTTTTCCTCCGTGTGTTTTTACATGTTAGAACTATGCATCTCATCTTGATTCATTCCTAATCTTACCCCATATCCATAGTCATACAACCCTTTTAAAATGGTTTCCTCTAATTAGTCCAATAGAAAATTTTTAAATTCAGGTTAAGCTTTCAGCTTTGTAGTCTTGGCCTTGTCTTTATTCTCAATTTGATTTTTAATTGATATTTGTTGCTGTGTTTGTTCTTGGTTTAGTATCTTGTTATTTGTAATCTGCATAGCATGACATGCACGTGTAAACTTACAAATGCACATACACACTCCATACACGCATCCACAAAGGAATATGGCAGACAAACATTAAGCGACACTAAAGGTTACTTCCCCTGCATTTACAGACCCACATGTGACTGGAGAGAATTAGTCAAAAATTAGAGAAGATGAGGAAAAAAGAAAGTGATGATTTCTTTGTAGGGAATGAAGAGTGAAAAAGGACTGAAACTGTATAAAACTGTTGGGGACAAGCTCATAGTTACAGTTTAACTGCTGCTGTTTTAAAAGTAGATGTTGCAGCACCAGAGAAAAGAGACACAATAACTTTATTAAGTCCTCAAAAGGTTTCTTGAATGCAGTATCAGTGATTACTGAAATTGGACGAAATAGATGCACTTGGTAGGAAGCTGTAGGATTCTTTTTAGATTCTTTTTTTTTTATTTTTTTTACATAATTTGGATGCACATTTATTGTAAATGCACATCTTGCATGCTGGGAATTGAAGTCAATAGCATTCTTGCTGTAATTTGGTGTTTTTAAGCTCTGAAAATGCATTGTATTACCTTTGCGACTGAACTACATGTTGAGGAGTTAATTGACAAAAATTTAAATAAACATGAATAAATGTGTGTGTGTATAACCAGTGCTGGTTGTTGAAGGCTGAGTTCACAGGTGTAACCCTTACCAATAAAGAATCTGCAATCTCACATTGCTAGAAACAGTGAAACACTTCTGGAGGGTGTGTTTAAGATGTTTACCATATGGCTCATGTGTGACTGTGTTAGGTGGCGTCATTTGTTGTTAGTTTAAACAGTTTCTTCAGCTCAAATGAAGGAGATAAATTCAAATTGGGATTTCAGATATTGGCGTTTTCGACTTTTTGCTTTACTTTTTCCTATCATAAAACAGTGTCATTATGTTATCTGAACAAAAACCTTTGGAAGCAGAAGATACAAACTGAACAAAAGGCTAGTACCCATCTGAAGGCTGCAGGCAGGAGCAGTTTTAAAATGCAGGCTCCAGGGTGGACAGTTGCCATCTTGCCTCTGGCTTTATCAATGCTGGCATCTGACATTGGCAGCAGCGCTCCATCCATTGAGGAGAAGGAGAGAGGGTCAGATAGTATTTCCACTTTACTCATGGACACTTGGAACAAAGACATTGTATAAATGGTGAGGAATAGAATAATAATAATCTGCCCTTCATGGAGGTTGTTCTGATTGAGGGAAAAAAAAACCATAAAAGCCTCTGTCCAGAAAATGAATCACATCAGAAAAGTGGAGGTTACATGCTATACATCATCCCTTAAGCAGATGACACATACTCAAGTATAATGTAGAGCATACAGATAGTGTATATTGAGTATTTCCATTTGTTAACAATATGAGTTTTATACTTCACTGTAGTGAGGGAAATACAGCAGGCTCATTTCACACATCATCAACCATAGCCTCTCCTCAAAAGTTGAGATACATTCTGGTTAGTAGAGGTGTAGTGGGGTGATTTTTTTTTTCTTTCTTTTTCTTTTTTTTTTAATCTGGAACAAATAATCAATACAATAAACACTGATTTATTGATGCAAAAGTGAAACCATACTTTGAGTGTGTGTCCTCAATTAAACCAAGTTAAAAACAATACTGAATTCAAATAACAGTTTCAAATTATATTTTAGTCGGTGTTTGAGACCTTGTGAAATTGATGCAAAACATTGTTTGATAAACATCACAAGCACCTGAATCATTTCAAAACAAATAAAACACATTATATCCTAATAAAACAAGTTTCTTCAACTCATGTATAGTGTAGACAACATTCCTACTGATGTTATTGAGGGAGTGGTGTCAGATGTTTGGACTCCACTGTGATTCATAAACGCATCAAATTTGCCACAATGTAATGATAACATTTAAGTCTCTGGTAACGTGCTAATCAGGAGCCTTGAAACGTTTTGTATGGAGTTTACACTCATCTAAATTGCTGTATTCATGCGTTCTTAGTGCTGCATATAAGCAGCACGCCTATATGCTTAAGCAGCAACCACTAAGACTCTCAGCAGTTGCAAGAGTTGGAGATGAGCACAACTGTGCTTGACATTTCAGCTCCAGGAAAGTCTCAGGAGAATGTTACAGTCAGTTTGACCTAACCTACCGGAAGGAGGATGCGTTCCAGTACTTTTGTCTTATCCTGAGAAAATCATTAAGTGTATGGACAGTCTGGTCCAATTACCAACACTGGGACATCTGAAGGGGTCTAGGTCCAAACTGTGATGTATTTATGTGAAGTCATTCAAGTTTTAACCCATGAAATGACATCAACAAAACTCTTTTTATCCAGCCTTATCTTCTGAGTTGCAAGTTTAGTTTAAACAAATCTGTCTTTATATAACATGATGTGTAAAGTAACAGTCATAAAACCTCAAGGGACATCATTAATTGACCTGAAAATGTCATTTAATTTTGTCTCTTAAACTAACAACTAAGTCATTTTAATCATGAGGACAATCTGTTCTAACATTCACCAGCCGGTATTTTTCCATGCACCATAAATATATTAATTAATGCCATTTAACTATCCTTTTAATTACCCTTGTCCCAGGATACAAGCACTAATGGTCAACTTTTAGTTGACGGATAAATCTTAGCATGTCAATCGCTATTCCAAAATCTTTCCAACATCCATTAACTTCAAAATATCCCTGTCAGTCCAAAAATGCAGCGGTCTGGATTCCTTCATTCCTTTTTTACTGTTGTTCTTCTGTGTCAAAGCCTAGGGGCAGAGCATATGCGGAACATGTAGACCAGTTTGCGTCCAGTCGAGCTTTTACATGCTGTAGTAATTCTTCTTCCACTCCCATCATCTGCGTGCGTTGGTCTGACACTAGTCTGTTTTCGTCAGACTAACACAGTAATTGTCAAAAATGTCAGCATGTGCTCCAGTGGGTCTTGTTTGATATTCTGCTATAATTTTACCTTGCATCGATGTGTTGTTCATCAGTTTTCTGATTAGTGGTTTTCCTCACTCTCTGTTTTACCCTTTAAAAAATGAAGCTCAGACTCACTCACCTTTCGGCACAAGTGCATTGATTTCCAATGAGTTATGATTAAGTATTTTCCTCAACGTGTTCCCTCCATACATGCTGTACAGTGGAGATTAACGGGTAGCTGTCATCATTGACCTGCAATTGGGGGAAAAAGAAATTGTGACACAAGGATCTTCACCATAAACAGTGCAAATCAACCTGCATATTAAAGAAGTCTGCACTAAAATCCATTCAGATTATGGTGTTACACAGTTTATAGGGTTAATATTTATAAATTGATTCACCATTAAAGTTTAAATCTTCAAAACCTGTATTGTTCCTTCATTTACAGGCAGGACTGCACCTGCCTGGTTTTATTGGAGAAAGGTTTCCATGTAAGCGCTCATTATGCATCACAGGGGACCTCAAGTTTTCACCACAAGGATATGTCTCAAGGTCAACAGTAGAAATTACGGGACTACTTTGAAATTGGTATAACAGCATTTCACCTGTTGCTGCTTTTTCTTACTAGTAACTGATTTCAACGCCACACACACACAGTGGTTCATTTAAAGAAAATACACTGTTATTATATGAGGTGTAAGTGCTCTTTGTTACATTCTTAACAACGAGCATATTATATTATATAATATTGAATGCAATATTATTAAGTCTCATTTCTGAATTGCTGTGTTATAGATCTAATACATGATGGAGCATAACCACATAAGATATATCAAAAGATTAGCTTTTAATCTTTAATTTAAGGATGAGAACTGAATTATGAAATGCTGAATATGAAATGTTCCTAACGTGTATGCATTACACTTGCACACAACACAATCAAAAATAGAATGATCAAATTGCATCCTTTGCGATTTGCAAAATTGGATTGTTTCAAATTGCAATTTTGATTTAAAAACAGTCATTCACCTCTGGTTATTATTTGTCCTTGAAATTGAGTTAAGAATGTTCTCATGAAAATGCAAAGCCTCTGTGCAGATAACTGTGATTTTATGTACAGTATCTGTGTTCATGAAATGCACATGAATAGATTTCTACTAGAGTTTCAGTGATGCTGCTTTCTGCTCAACAAATAGTCCATTTAAAAGGTGTTAACATTTCCATTGAACAGATTATGTCTTTACCCGATAAAAAATACTGAACTATCTCCTCAGTCAGCAGCTCTCATTGCTACACAAGCCGATTTATTTGCTCACATTGGATCTCAGTGGTTTTGTAACAAGATGACAAACGTAGTGGTCGACCACACTGCTGTCTTGGCAGCTTGCACATTTAGCATTCCTCTGGGGCTCTCCGCTTACTGAGTGCCACAAGTGCTGCAAATAAAACAAACAAACAGAAAACTACAATTAAAACAACTACCGCCAAAGGATTTTAGATTTTAAAAGTACATTATTTACAATACAATTTTAAAAAGTGAAAACCATGATATTAAAAAAATAACTATATATTAAATCCTCATCTTTCAAAATATGATACTGTAGATATATACATTTTTCCTAATTCATCTTTAGGCTCAAACATGATTGGATTTTTTTTTCCTCAAACAATTTTTAAACTCATGCCTCAATCATAGAAAATACTGGTAAATATCTTCAAGTTAAAGAATGCCCATGGCAAATGATATAAAATAAATTGGAAATTTAGATCACATATGCACTTGGAACAATTTAGTTTTGATTTAATTATTCTGGCATATTTACACTGCAAATACATATTACTACAATCTTTTCTCTTAAGGACCTTCTCTTGGATAAACACTGACCTTATCAGGATCAGTAGTCCTCATGGAGACAGGCAGAACCTAATTTCTGAGCTACTGGTTTGTTAACTTCAGCTCCCCCCCCACGACCCACTTATGGAGGATATGCCATAGAAAATGGATGAATGGTTGAATGTAGGGTTACGATTTGAATTGTGGTTAGTTTTAGTCAAACTGGTTGTAGTTAGACTTGGGGATAAGACTTTGTTTAGGCTGTCCAAATGAATGGAAGTCCATGAAGTGTCCCAAGAAGATGTATGTGTGTTCCCACACTCAGCACTGAATTACTGAAGATGAAATTTATTCCTGCGCCTTCAAATTTATGTAATACTCTCTGTAAAATAACATTAGACTTGTGTCTGTGTTTTACAACATACGTTATGCCTGACATGGAAACTGCGCTGTGGGGTTAAATTAAGTTTATTGATCTGAAATGGAAATTTAATTGAGTTCCCTCAAAATGTTAGAAAAAGTTTCCAATACTGGATCATTAGAGAGCCTTCCCCCCTGTGAACTGCTGGAGCTGGTATTGCTTTGTAAGGAATCTTGGTTATCTGCAGATATGAGGCTGAATCTGTGTACCTGTGCTGAGCTGGGAATTGTGTCAGCAAAATGGCAATAAAAATAACAAAAGCTTTAGAGAGCTGCTGAACACAGGATCCACAGGCTCAGCTTGGCCTTTTTCCAAACATGTGATCCTCTTGACGTATTCAAAAGGATTCTTAATGAAATTTAATTGAATTTAATAACATTTTCATACGTGTTCTGTATTCATAGTTTAAAGGCGTCTGGCTTGCAGAAAGTCTTGCTCAAAATGTTTTCATCTATTTCTTGTCATTTTTTTAAATATAGTGTAGAGTATCTATTTGATTAGGTAAATTGGACTCTCTTAATTGACTATAGGTGTGAGAGTGAGTGGTTGTATGTGACTGCGAACTGTCCAGGGTTTACCCCTCATTTCACCCTCATGTGGAGGATAAAGCGGTAGAAGATGAGTGAGTGAGTGTGTATATACTGTATACCTGTCACTTAAAAGCACAGCTATGGTGTAAATAAAATTGAATTCTTACCTCTAAAATACAGTGCCTAATGCAACATCCTTTCACCCTCATGTGGAGGATAAAGTGGTTGAAGATGAGTGAGTGGGTGTGTGTATATACTGTATACATGTCACTTGAAAGCACAGCTATAGAGTAAATAAAATTTAATTCTTACCTCTAAAATACAGTGCCTAATGCAAACATACACAACACTGTATGCTCTGTATAGGCTATGCTGACGCTTAAAGATTTTATTTCATACCTTGACTCTTTTCAGAGTTTTGAACCCCACTCATCATTTTGTCTCTGTAATCCTGTCTTAAGATGACAATTTTCGACAATTAGTCTTTAACACATGTCATAGTGCGGTGATGTGTCATAGGAAGCTGAACCTGTTTTTTTTCTTGAGTCTATAAACTTTAGAACAGGATGAAAAATGTCGATCTGTGTTTCCAGCACCGCCGCATGGTGTCATCCTCAAATGTCTTGTTTGGTCTATAAACTTTAGAAAATTGTTAAAAATGTCGATCAGTGTTCCCCAAACTTTAAAATGTCACTGTCTTCAAGCAAACCACAGATATTCAGTTAACTGTAATAGAGTAGCAAAGAAAGTAGGACATATTCTCATTCGTGGAGCTGAAATCACAGAAGCTCTCAAAACTAATAATCAGTTGTTAAAATGGTTGGCGATCAATTCAATCATCCATAGCAATTATTGGATTAATTAATTAATTAGTTGCAGACCTATTGAACATATTAACAAGACTTTTCTCAGCTGTGGCTGACTTCATGCAGAGTACATTAAAGCTTACTGCAATGGACTTGGTTTCTTTTCATGGAGTAGTTCCTGTCTCCTTGGAAACAAAGTTCAGGCTATCATGTAATTCAAACATTTTATAGCAATGTCTGTTACATGCCATTCAGCTGACACACCAACACACATTTGGGGCATTTTATCTGGAAGACCGAAGTGTTAATTGCATCGACTAAAGTATTTTTTCCAAGGTTAAAAAGATCTGTGGCGCTGCTATATGGTTTTCTACAAGTACTGTATATGCCGTGAATTGTAAGGATTTTTATCCTGACGTAGTGGAGCTGGTACCAGTCACCATGGATACTGAGGAATATATATTGTATATGAAAAAATATATTCTAATAAAAGAGGGGGTTAAAACAAATGAATTTTGTCATTTTGTTGTGAACTGTACTACACTTCACAATGTCTGTTTATGGTATAATATCCTGGAGATTGAAGGGATTGTGATGTTTACAGGAGTTAAATTCAAGTGTCCTTCACTGCAGTAAATAGCCATGATCCACCAGTGCTTTTAAAGAAGCGGAGATGTTATCACAGAGTCCACCAGAGGCCTGAGGGTCTAATGCAGCCGCGCATACACTGCACTTCTGATAATTACACCCCACAGCTGTCGAAATGTCAGCAGTTACCTAAGAGAAATCACACGATACATAAATAATTCTGCAGAACTGCAGCTGCAACGTGTTGTTGCTTTTGAACAGGTCATGGAGTTGCATGAGAAACTGCAGTGCTGTGATGCAGCTCGTTAAGTTATGGAGGGAAACTCTGTAGAGACCCGTCCAGTTAAATATTTCATCGCAGCTTGCACACGATGTTCAGGCGGCACAGGCTGAAGCTTTGAGGAGAAAATGTGTCATGATCAAGAAGAGATAAAAAAAAGTGGTTGGTCTCGCTGATCTCCTTTCTAAAATCTGATTCCTGTTAAACCTGGAAAGCCTGACATGAGTTTTAGCCCCAGTTCGTGAGGCTCATCTAATTATTTTTAATACACTGAAGGACGTTTTGTTTCAATAGAGTATAATTTTGAAAAGTTTTAAAGTAAATGTGATATTGGGTACTGATTTCTAAATAAATCACACATGGTTTTTAAATTATAAAATTTAGTCTTTCATTTATGTCGATTTTCAAAACAAACATGTCAGATATGCAAGATTTATTACACATGTTTCTGCTCATTAATTAACTTTATCTTTAATGTTGATGATTTAAATCTTAATTAACTTTTGACATCACTCACCTGCGAAGGATTTTGCAGCTGCCTTCAATCAGACACAAATTAAATTAATAAAAAATTAAAAACAATGACTGAGAATTTTCATCTAATTAATTAATCCATGATATAAAAAAACAATCATTAGTTGCAGTTGGATACAAAATAATCACAGCTTTATCTTTAATAATGGTGAAAGTTGTTTTTCATGCATGAGTTAAAATAACCATTATATACAGTAGTATAATGAAGTTTTTAAGTACTTTGCACAAAAATTTCCCTTGTATCTACAGTGTTGTGATAAAGTTTCTGTACTTTTATTATTATTTTTTATTTTATTTTATTTTGGCTTAAATGTTTTGAATCCCCATTGTTTTTATCCTAATAATGATGATACAGCGTAGACTGTAAGTCAGACTTGATTGCTTTACAGACGTTTTTATGCCTGCTTCTTCATTTGCTGTGAGAAAGCACTGCAATCTATCATCCTGTTGTGGTGTTCTTTTACATTTGCACCTGCTGTGGCACACACAGAAAACGCTAAATAACCAGGACCAAAGCCAAAACTCATGCACCCCCCGTCCTACCTCCACCCCCACACATACGCACACACTCAGTGCTACAGTGTGTGGCAGATTTTCCATTAAAGAAAATTAATTCACTCCACTCATCTTAATTTTTCTACAGCTTTCACTGGCTTCCTGAATTTTGACAGAAACTGGATTTCTAATGAAGTTGAACACGACGAGAGTCAGCGGTAGCAGTCAGTGTGACAGGATTGGGCAGGAGTAGGGTGGATATTTGGATACTCTCCCCATTTAATGATGTCAGATTATGTGGTCACCAAGGAAACCAACAAAAGACGGGAGCAGAAGTACTGAAGAAGATGCAATTTCCCTGACTGACAGAGCTGCGTAATGCTGTGCAGCATGCATAATTAAAAAAGGCAGCGGCAGTAGCAGCAGCACTCTTTCTGGCTTGTTGAGCTGAAGCACTTTTTGCTGTTGTGCTTTCACTCGAGTGTTGTTGGAACCAACAACGGTCCCGTCTGTGAGTGTGGGATGGAGGGAGAAGTCAGACCATGGGATAAAAAAAAGGGTGAAATGGAGGTTTCTTCCTGAGTGGTAGATCAGATCAGAGTAAATACTTTTTCTTTTTGAGGCTCAAGGTCAGGTTCCAATTATGTTATTTTTCCTTTGTGATTTTGGTCTTTTCAGCATCAGACAGAAAAATAAAGCAAAGGGATGGAGGAGAGGGAAGGTACACTGGGCAGTTTTTGTTTCTGAGCTGTGATTTGTTTCTCTGGGTCAGAACAGGAAGTAGAGGGATGGTAGTTTATGGTTGATTTTTATCACTTGCTTTCCCACTGATTTGAAATCAGTGAGAATGTTTTACACTGATAATTGGTCAGACATTAATTTGAGTATATTGCATATACACATATACCTGTCTCATCTGTCATGACAGTAAAGGTTATCTTAATAATGTTTTTTTTCTCTCACAGTCATGGCCAAAGAAGAGTTTACAATTTGTGTAGGAGGCATGACATCTAGGCTGTGATTATAGTATAGATTAGTGTTTCCCTTGGGTCATTATAGTCTGTTTAAACCAAAAGATTGTTGAGTGTAATGGAGAATGAATAATCTTCAATTGAAAAGTGATTTTAGAGCCATGCATTTATTTTCATCTTTTTTTGATCGTATTATACTTCAATTTAGCTTTGTAAAAAAAAACAAAAAAAAAACAACACATGGCAATTCATGAGTTGACACCAGGAAAAGAGAGTCGTCTGTGGGGAAACGGGGAGACGCAGTGATGTGACTCTGTGCCAAATGTTTACAGGCGGGCTGACACAGTTAGAGGATGGAGAAGCTGAAACGAGGCTGTCTCTCACCCTCTCCCTCTCTCTCTGCACTCTTGGAGGAAGGAGAGAGAGGAAATCTAGGTCATCACCACTGATGCATTGCAAAGTGAACTTCAAACAAACCTGGCCTTTAGCGTGATGGCTCTGCGAAGTTGTGTTACATACATACCATCAGAGACCGATCAGTGTTTTCTGCCAAGAGTGGCCATGATGTGATGAATTGAGTCATTCCCAGTGTGGAGAATATGCACGAGCACTGTAGACAGTCAATCTTTCTATTTCTGTATGAATGGTGGTTTAACCATATGTACACAAAGAAATCCTACGTTTCAATCTGGCTTTGTAGCCAATTAGCTGGCCCATACTTAGACCACATGCTAGGCTTCTGTTCCTCATCTGCCCTTCACTGAATCGCCTGAGGGAAGTCTTATCTGTAATCATAGCCCTGGGAATTGTGGTAAAAAGCTTTGTTCCGCTATTCAAGACTCGATAGGTCTTTTTTCAAGGGCAGCCGGTTGAAACAATAGCGTTGCGTTGTTGGACAGGATTCCACTCCCTTTCATCAAAAACTTTTTTTGTCTGGTTATTCAAACCATTTTTATACATTTGTGTCTATTAATACAAAACTAAGTAAGATAAAGAGGGAAATTCAAGATGTTCAGCATTTACAGTTCACCTCTAAAATCCAGCTGCAGAGGCAACATTTGACTCTGGTGTGATTTCAGACTAGAGAACTTTTCAAAACCTTTTAGTGTGGTTGCTTTGGTGTGTTGGGGAACTAAAACACACAGGGGCAATGGGTCCCGAGGACCAGGATTGAGAAACACTGCATTAGAAGACCAAGTTAACCAAGACCCCATTAAAGAATGAACAAAAATCAACATCCTGTTTTGTGCTCAGCCTTGTAGAATCATGTTAGAGTAATGTTTTATGATGATGCTTGAGCTATAATTAACAGAAACAAGGCTCAAGTTGTGGGTTTGAGTATAGGAAGCGTTTCTTACTTGGTGATAAATAAGTGATGCCTGCGACCCTCCAGTGGAGGATAAAGCAGTAGATGATGGATGGATGGATGGATGTTTCTTTGCTAAGGGCTCAAATATAATGCCAGATTAGTGCTGACTGATTTTTTTTGATGGGGAATCAATTTTAAATATCACAAGGGGGTGGGTGGGTAGATAGATTGCTTTATTGATTTGCCTGGCACAGGTGATGAGGAATGAACCAGGGATAACATTTTGAAGAAACTATTTCAAATTTTCAGTGGTGGTATAGATGAGTTGACAGGGTCATTAGTAAATCAAGTACGGGAAAAACTAATCTTAGCTTTTCTCCTTCCACTAGAGTCACTACACATCCATCTGGTTAACAGCGTGAATCATCTGCTTAAGGAATAGCGGCTCTGTAGAGATTCTGTGGTAAAAATCTCTATAGTGTAGTATAGTATAGAAAGCACTTCTGAGTTGAAGCACTTTATATCAAGGTCTTCCCAAAATAGATGGAGTAATGTACCAACCTAGCTCTTCGCACATTTGCCAACAGAAACGAGTAGCTTTTACTCATCTTTGACAGCCTCACTGAGGTGATATATGCCCTGCATAATATCTTAAATTGGATAATCCTACACACCTCACACACACTGAGGAGAGCATGGTACTCCTCCATACTGAGCAGCAGCAAAAGATATGGCAAGACTTAGCTCTGCTGCCAGCTGTGTGGGAGTGGAGGCATGATACATTTCAAGTTGAACGGTCATTTATTAGTTATGGGATGCCCACATTATTCTAATCCTGTACTAACGGGGCTTTTTTGTTGTTTGTCACCGGGAACATTGCCCACCTATAGTGCCTTTAAATATATGATTCACAACTCCTCTTGCAGCTCATTCCTTCCTCTTCAGTATTAATGAACATTTCTTGTTTTATCTTTAAGGTGCATAATTTCATGTAAGATCTGAGGTTTGACATCAAGTACACATGGACCACCTGGGTCTGTCTCCATTAATTAAATGGAGTGTGATGTCCGTGTCAAAGCAGGGGGGCCTTTTTGTTTCAGCGCACTGAATGTCTTGATTGAACTTCTTGATGCATCATTCATGAATCAAAGTGTAAGGCTTGGATCGCCTGGTTAACACTACAAAGCCAAACATAGCACACACTGGGAATTCCTTATTATTCACATCACTCAATTACCCTCAAAACAACATTTGAGGGAACCATGCAGGACAGTGATCTTGGATCATACCTGATGCTTTTAAATGGTGCCAGAAAAGACATGGCTTTGCTCATTGTGACCCATGTATGACACATCGGTTATTAAGACCTAATTTGATGACATCAGGGATTAATGTGGTTCATGATCTGCTCACCTACTCTCCTGATTAAGTGACTGATCCTCCAGCTTTATTTTCCAGGTTTTTTTAAAAGATGCATAAATGCATGCATAAAAGACCAGCTTTTTTTTTATTAATGTGACACCAACTGACTGACTCACCCTCCCTTCCTCACTTTGTCTCCTGTCACTACTGTAGAACATGATTAGACATCTCACTACAGCTGGTGAACCTCAGCTAACAGCCTTTCAGTGCCTTTCTGAAGTATGTGTCACAAACACAACATGTATGTTGTGAAAGTTCATTATGACTACTGATTAAACTTTAAACTTAAAGTATTTTGGTATTGGGAAGTTTTTCTTTACCTTGTTAACCAGTTTCAGTGTGTAAAGAAAGCTTCCTTTTCTCTAAAAAAAAACAAAAACAAACTAAACACAACATGTAGTATATCCCTTTCACAGGAAAAGCACTTGAGTGTTTTTTTTGATTCATTTTCTTCAACAAAGCTTTTATTGTGAAATATTGGCAGTACCTGCAGATGTGCAGCTTCACACTGAAGAGCCCTGACATTTTATGGAGCATTCAGTGAACTGAAACTGTGTATTACATTCAATATTATAACTTTATTCAAAAATGATACAACATTTGTCCTGTAATTTTTAGATCTTTAATTTTATTTATTTATGATTTTGTTGTTGTTCTTGTTTCTGCACCTTTCTATTGTTTCTTCAATTTTATGACAACGATTTATGTTGAGGTTGATAACAAGATTGGCTTTAAAGCTCCCACCTCCATGATTTCACATATCCTGCATAGACCATGAAGATTTGGTTTAATTAGCCCTCAATTCAAATAGAGACAACATGGCAGAAGTGGTCCAATGAAAATAACAATTAAAAAATGTCTTTTTCTTTTCTCAGTAGACGAGAATTCATAGCTGATCAGACTGTATTTATCTATTATATAAATAAATAAATAAATAAATAAATAAATAGATTAAATAAATTTGTAATATTCCACTTTGTTCGTTTTAAGATTTAAACATGAGTTGTTATTAAAGGCTCTGTGGATAAGAATCAGACTTGAAGGCAAAAAAAAAATAATGTAAGATGGGAGGTTAGAATAAAAAGGAATCAGCATTATGAATAATGATGCACTTGTGCCCATAAGCAAGTATACACAAAAGCAAAAACAGAGAGTCACCACATACACCTTTTGTTTTTTTTCTATAAACTGGAAAACTATGCATATTATAAACAAGAGCAATCTATTATAGAATAATGTGCTTTATTTAGACAAAACAGTTAATCTGAATCCTGTCTCATATAGAGTTAACCTACTTTCAGGATGTGAAGGAGTCCACTGAGACGGCATTTTCTGAGAGCACATAAATTTGTGCTTCACTTTCAGCTCACGTCAGGCTGCACGTAGCCTTTGAATGAGGATGTTAAGCACATATCTCCATCTCTTGCCTCAGATATCTTGCATCTCACTCCCTCCTCCCTGGTGGATGTTTGGCTGTGCAAGCCCTAATTTCGTTCTTAAGCTGCATCATCAAAATAAGATTAGAGGGCTCCAGACTTCTCTGAATTCTGTTTACATGCAACCTCTGTACATTAGCTAAATCTGTTTTGTAGGGATTTTCACTTTATTTATCTGACAGAAGATTAATTTGAATGTATCTTTGAAATATACCAT
Organism: Solea senegalensis; assembly: GCF_019176455.1. Lineage (NCBI taxonomy): Eukaryota > Metazoa > Chordata > Actinopteri > Pleuronectiformes > Soleidae > Solea > Solea senegalensis. The sequence continues at coordinate 27,264,455 of NC_058022.1, read as the reverse complement.
GGTGCTGCTTCTGCTTCAAATTGACAGAGTTTTATATTGAACCTATCCAGGGGTCTCTCACTCATAACAATAACAGGAGACCTAGTTTGTTGATGTGGTAAAGCAGTATGGAATCAAATAGATTCAGTCAATGTTCTGTAAAGTAATCATTAAAAGATGACCCAAATGAAATGGTCCCCCGGAAATGTTTTGTCGAAATTGTTTTGAAAAATATGCATTGCAGAAATGTGACGTATTGTATCTTACAATGATTACGCACAATACAACTTTTGTTTACTTTTTCTCCATTGTTGTACACTTCCATGGGAGGTAGAAATAAAAACAGATAATAATAATCTTTCCAGTTTCAAGAGGGTTCTTGCAACCTTGTTGCTCGAACCCTAAAAATAAGAACGCTTCAAACTCTTGCAGTCAAAGAAATTACTTTCCTCAGTTCCCAGCTAAGCTCAGCAGCTTTTTCTCAACAGCACGAAGACCTTTCATGCCACCATGCAGAGAATGGGGGTGAAGTGGGTCTCTCATAGTGCTCTTGCTATTTTTCTTTAATTTGAACCATAACCATGTTCTTATTTTTCTGTAATTGGATTTCATTAGGCTCATGGAGCTCAATTAAAAATGTACCTCAGCTTGTTAACAAAAGTAGAACTGGTGTTTTGCTACTTGGCAGAAAAACAAATTTGGATTTGAGTTTAAGTGCGCTTGGAGGAGCATAAACAAGCATATACACGAAGACTGTGTAAAGAAAAAAGGGTCATTGGGATATACAGTACATGAGGTAGCTGTAATCGGTGTTTCCATCATGGTACAGTTCGGTTTGGACCGGTAAAGACCTGGGTCAGGCTTGTGTATCGACTGAGGAGTGTACCTTTTACTTGGTAGGCACAACAGACGACAACTGCACGGACAACAACAGAGCAGCTCTTTGTTTCTGCTTGGTTTGTCGCTCTATGTCTCAACAAGACGTCAAGCTTTGTGCGAGGATAGACTGCCACCGTTGAAGAAACACCGGTTGCAAGGGAGTGACGCTTCTTTGTCGCCCAAAATCAGCTGACTGTCGTGGGTCTACCTCCATCCGTACCATACTGTATCATTACTCTGGAACCCCAAGGGAAGGGTACAGAAAATGGAACAGTTGGGGCCAGTTATTTTGGTACTATTCCTAATGGAAAACGCAAAACAATACGTACTGTACCATCACTGAAATGAACCGTTCCACTTGGTGGAAACGTAGCTTGAGGGTGGGACGTTTTCAGGTGTACTCACGATGGTTAATTGGTGCAATCTGAGGCAGTTTTCACTGCAAATTTCCTTTTTGAAGGAAAAAAATGAATTTAGAGCAAGTCATGGCTCCCTGACAAGACTTAGGATATGAGTTGTCAGATGTAGGCCAGGAAGCTGTAAAAATATCTGCAAGCAGACTTTCCTCTGCCAGAGTGTGCATCTGTTTATTTTAGGAAAGCAGGTACAGGAAAGTCAGTTCACTGACTTATTCCTCCCTGCATGAGTAGAGGAAAACAGGTCCAGGTGGAATTTTGTTGTAGACCAATGGATGTACAGTATCTCTCCATCATGACTTTTGCAAACAGAGGCAGATCAAACTAACAAGACAGTGAGGAGGCTTGAACAAAACAAATGTTCACACTGAATGCTTCCCTCCGGGGGTTGATTGTACAATGCAAGATAAACTAAATGGACTCGCACTCCTGCTATGACTAGTATCAGAGTAATCGACGTCCATCACGCTCCGATCATCTCATCCTTCTTTGTTTAGTCTCGCAGGGCTTCACTGTGACTTTGCAACAAGCGATAATGCCCACTTTCCCACTCAACAACTAAATCACTGATGTGAGTCACTTCCTCACATTTAAATAAACACCACTGATGTGACGTCTGTTTTAAAACTTGAACACCATCTCGCTCCAAGAAAGATGCACTCAATTTCCAAAGATAATTCACCACACTGTCCCAGATATAAAACAGGAGAAGGAATATTTATTATTCGCATGTTTTAGTATTGTGGCTTGTAGTTCGTTCCTGTAGAATTTTTATCTTTATTTACTAAACAATATGAAAGAAAGACATGTATTTACTTTCTTAAGATGTTTTTGAATCAAATAACGTTAGGTTGTCGGGTTATTGTGCTGCAAATTGAGGCCTGAGTTTGACACAGCAAGAGATTCTGTGGTGCTGGGAATCCATTTATGGTTGTTGTTGTTTTAGTTTTCATCCTAAGGTGAGCAAGTCGACTCAGGGAGGCTGAATAAACTACCACACAGGCGTTGGTTGCCTGGAAACGGCACTTATGATAAGAGCATTACAAACTCCAAAACATAGAAAGTTATAAGATGCCATATCTGAATGACCCCTTACACAAAATATTTGGAACTACTGATTTGTTTGTGGGCATAATTGTCTTACTGTGTTATCTTTTGTTTGTTTGAGCAAATACAAAGATAAGAAACAATCCAGGGAGAGTAAGGTTGACATGTTACCTTGTCAGTCAATAATACAGCATTGTTTATTGTCTGCTCCCATTAGCAAATATAGATCCTAATATGGCATTTCTTAGGTTTTAGTCAAACATGTGCACAATATAGTCACATGTAATGAAACATTTTTAGTTTTTGAAATTTCTCCTCTTCTCATCATTCTTCCATCACATCAGGGAGGAGAACACTACACACAACACAAGCACACACTGTAAATACTGGCCTCACTTAACTCTTTTCACTTTGAAGTAAAAAATTCACTTTTATATGTTCACTTCTATTTTATCTCTTGACACGTTTTCCACCCAAAACTTCAGAATATTTTTTAATTAGACTGCTAAACAGCTTCATGATGTTGCTTTTAAGTGGGCATTCATTTCTTAAATGATCAGGTTTGTCAAGTTTTTGCAGATGACACATTTTGGAGATAATATCCCAAGTCTACCATTAAAGACTTTATCATTTTCAAAATCAGTCATTTTGAAATCAGTGGCTTCATTATATAGCCGTGGCTCTAACAAGCAGGCTGTCGCCCTGCGCTCACTGGACACTTGTCCTCAAAGATGCACACTAACTGGTTGATCGAGTCGAGGCCATTTGCGGACAACAACCTCAGATCGAGGGGTGGATTGTGGGGAATCAATGCAGTGTTTGTCCACTTCTTTGCTCATGAAGGGACCTCTATTCACGTTGAGGTCACTGCGTGACAAAGAAAGCTCACAAGTGCACATTTTCAGTCCGAGGACGGTGGTTTTCCTCATCGAAATGCGCCTCACAGAGACAGTGGCAGAGGCCAAAGTCTTGACACGGGGGAGTCCAGTGAGGGGGAAATCAAACAAGTCCCTTTTTGATGGAGTTTGACTGGCCAACAGAGGGGGCCCACTTACCTACAAGTCCTTAATCTGTGTCGCACCTCTGTGGTTGAAAGAAAAGGCAAGGCAGACCAGTGTCCATTTATCTTCTTTAGTGATTCAGGGTTTTGTCTCTCGCTTGGTGGATGTGACTCTGTGGTTCCTCATAAATAGTGGTAACACCTGAGCTAAACAGACTGAAATCCTTTTATGTCCTTTTTTTGTCATCTTAGTGTGAAGTCGATGCTGAATATGTAAGAAAAACATGATACTATGCTATGCTGTGATGATGTAGATGAGTATATTTTAGGGCCTATTTGGAATGTAAGAGGCCAGCTTTAATTGTTTATCAATATAATGAAAACGGTTTTGTGTTCATGGCTCACAGTAATCACGCCGTTTGCTGTAAACTGGGTCTAGTTGCTATGACTGAATGTGTCATAAATGTATTGATGAAACGTATTTGAGGAACATAAACGGTTTAAGTGCATCTATTTATTTTTTATTTTGTCTTGTTAAGGTGGATATTTATTTATTTATTTATTTACAGCCTCTCTGCTATTTCCGTTGGGCGGCAGTGCGTCTGTCCTCACACTGAAGCAACACTGCATTGCCTGCCGGTCCATGCAAACTCCTCAAGCTCTGCCACTAAAAATAAAAACCACCTCGGGAATTTTATCTGTCGGGACAGCTGCGTAATGAGGACGAGTTTTCCTCATGCGCGATTGTGTGGGAGGCTTCAGCCATGGAGTGCAGAGGATAGACTCCGGAGAACCGCAGGTCTGAGCCTGGTACCACTGTCAAGTCAGTAAGAATCAGACGGAAATAAGACCGACGTCGTCTTCAAAATAAAGGTCCCATATTTGCGCTAATTACCAAGGGTCCAAAACCGCAATGAACATGGATATGTAACTCACAGTGCAAGAAAACAAAATACACAGGAAACGTGATGCATTATACTTGTTGCATTTGTACATTATAAAGCCTTGTTTCTCATTTAAATTACATTTTACAATGAATTATGTTGGCGCTCGCTCGACAGTTCTCGTGCGCTTTTAGTTTGATGGAGAAGTGCCTGGTGTCATGCGCGGAAGTTGTGCGCGCTTGACGCATCTCGTTTTCGTGGCACTGCGAGAGAGAGAGCGAGAGAGGGAGAGAGAGAGCGCATCAGTGGGGTCTTTTTCCTGCACATCACTTTGGTGGTTTGCGCTCGTGTGTAGTCCTGCGCAGAGCGCTGCTCACCTGCCGGGACTGTGCGCCTGTGAGCAGCTGATTGAACGGGATTATCAGACTAATTGCCTCCTGTAATTGTTGCCCTTCATTGACTGTGTTTCGTCCGTTCGTCTCATAAAACTGCAAAAATATTTCCTTGGCGTTTATCTGTGCTGGTGTTTTCAAAGTGACCGGCTGTTCTGTGGCGTGATTTGTGCCGGTGGAGGCAGACAATATGTGATTTTGGAATAGACCCTGCGTTCTTTTTTTCTTGGAGAAGTGGACTATTTCACGTGTGGGATTCTTTGTTTTCCTTTCACATTGCTTTACTCTGCACGCTGAAACAGATTGTGTTCCACCGTGATGGTGCGGGGCTGTTAACTGAACTGACAGCAGAGTGAGCGCTATCATCGGGAAACTGCGTGCGGGTAAGTTAAATTCATCCTTTCGTCTTTACGTTTCCAAAGTTGTGTGGATGTTTGTCCTGATCACCTTGGACAGTTTGGTTAATTTGGTCGTCGCGGACATTTTATGTGCGCAGATTTGCATCAGGCTTCAACAAACGCTTGATCTCCTTATATGCGGCACTTAAATGCGCATTTGGAGCGAGCATCATTTCCCTGTTACGCATGATTCCAGTCGCCTTTGCTGTAGTTGCAGACGGAGCCTCTACAGTGAAGTGTTCAGCTGCAGTGCCATAGTCCGTGGAAGTGACTTCTTTAATAAAAACCTAATTATCCAATCAGAGTGATTACATCTCCAGCGACTTCATTGTCGATTGTGCAACACTGTGCGTATTTGCATTTCACCCTGGTGCGTCAGCGTTGTGTGTTTGTCTATGTAACCCTGCAGAAGTGCGCTATGACGCGCGTGTGTCCGTGGGTGTCGTGCACATGTGCGCACACAGCCGTCTCGTCCGTGTGTGAGTGTGCGCGTGCTCGTTTTTGTTGTCTCTTTAAAGACATTTTCTCGTCTCTTTAAAGACATTTTCTCGTTTAAACGCTGACTTTTCTTCACCTGATGAGACATAACCTCGTTTCTGATGCTCAGGTTAAAGTTGGGATTAAGATGTGAATTGTGGTTAGGGTTAAGTTTAGGGTAATGAATTAAATTGTTGTAGTTTAGATTAGGAATATAATGATGTGTGTGTGTGTGTGTGTGTCAGAAGAAACCAGGCTTAGTGATTTCACATTATTTCTGCTGAATGATTGCTTGGCCACTTGGTTCTCTGACTCTCCTCAGTGTTTGTGCTGGTTCTCTGCTTGGATGGATGACGGCTCATGATAGTCCAGATGGATGTTGGAGCTTCGCTGTCCGTCTGACCAGACTTGGCTTTGCCAGTTGAACATATTTGAGAATCATGAAGTGATACTGATGTAAAGTTGAAGCAGATGCTGCAGGCTCATGAAGAAATAATAATGAAAGTATTTGCTCTGCTCATCTCCTCTGAACAGAAATCTTTGTAGCCTTTTATATTGCATCTTGTCAGGCATCTGCTGCAGAGATGCTTCTTTTCTCGATTACAAATCATGCACTTCACTTTTAATATAACCTCATTAATAACATCTGATTTTCCTTTCAGCTGCTCCAGAAACTGTACAAAACCTATACTTCCCGTTTTTCCCTCTGAAACTCTGTGCTTCAGGTGATTCACCTTGTTTAACAATGCTGCTTTTATAATCTTTATACATCTCCAACATCTTGGGTTAAGCTTTGCCACAGGAGCAACTAGCATCCCATGAATTAATAGGAACCTGGCAATGGCCACTTAACGGAAGCCCTGCAGCTACATATTGAGCTGAGTCGAGTACTCTCACACAGAAATTGATTTAGACAGAGATTATGTCATCCAGCATTGGCACTTTTTTATGCTGGTCAAGTTTACCCTGCGGCATTCAATTCCTCCCCATGCACTCTGATGAATTAAGTGTAGATTTAAAGTGGTAAATGGATAAATGGACTGCATTTACATACGTTTTTTTTTTAATTTTCAAGGCCAATCAACTACTTGAAGCACTAAATGACATTCTCTCCTTCACACAATGATTCTACAACCATTCAATGCAACATTCAGTGTCTGAAGGCACTTCGACCTCAGGAACCTGTGGAGTAGCTGGTGTTCAAATATGCAACCTTCTCACTCACTGATCCACAGCCTGCTTGTATGGTTTCCATGATACAGTCAATACAGATAGGCGGAAAAATACTGAATACAATTTTTGATGGGGATCGAACGGAATCGAAACGGACAATAACATAATTGTCTGATCTCTGATGTAGTGAGAATGCTATAAAATAAAAGATACAGAATGATTTAACTGTAAGTGTTTATTTTCTATGCCTCTCCTGATGCAGCACCATATTTTCATTGCTGATTAAATAATTAGAGTTGCTAACGTAGGCTGCCTATGTGTTATACGGTTGAATCATAGTGTCTTTTTACATATCTGGACATGTACTGTTGCAAATGATTTTAATCTGATGCAAGTTTTGATTATTGATCAGTATTCAGTACCCTACGCAGTTTCTTTGGATGTAGTAGCTGTAATTTGCTTGCTAATTTAAAATCACATGTAAAATCACATTTCCCCCTACTTTAATTATATTCCATGTTTCATGAGGCAGGCTCACCCTACTCAGATTAAAACAAGCTGAATTGAAACATGGTGAACATTTACAAACGGCACCTGACCCAATTGCTTTCTTTGCTCGACCGAAGGATCTGAAGACATCACCAGCGTTTTCCTTCCTTCCCCATGTTGATTGATACTTTTAATTTTCAAGGAGCTGTCACTGAGGCCTATTGGCCTTGGCTTTGCAATCAAGGGGCGGACAGTCAAAAGGCTTTCAAATGAAAGAGTTCATTAATGTGGTGGAAATAAAGATTGTCTCACGGTGGAGTATTGGCGCCGCGCGAGGAGTGATTGGAGTAGTTGATGAGGATTTGTGAGGAGAAATGTCGAAAAGGAAGTTGAAAAGGTGCCACCATCATCATAGCTCTTCAATTACATTCTGTAAAATGGGGAAATTGAAAAAGTGAGAGGTGATCCGGTGTGGAAATATCATACACGTTCTTTGTCAAATTGAGCACCCTTCCATTCCTGCATGGCACTGCTGCACAGACTTATGTACTGTTGTGAACTGTTGTGAATTATAGAAGCTGTGGACTACATACATAAAAACACGCTCTCCGTTAAATCTTGAGGAAATCAATTTCCTGTGAAGATAAGATTCCTTTTTTGATCCATGTGTTGTTCCATTTTCCATCACAATCATTCAAGCTTTGATCTGAATTGACAGTATGGACAGGTAGATTACAACATGTACCCTGCGCCTCGTTTACACCAAGCAGAAAGTAAGGCATAAGTAGCATTTAGCCACCAGGGGGCGACTCTACTGGTTGCAAAAATAACATTCCTGAGGTGTCAATGATCTCAATTATTAGTTTCAACTCTTCTTCAATAGAAAATGATATTCGTTGTGTAAATCATGTTCCCATTTCAAGACAAAATAGGTGATAAAGTACACCAGTGTGATTGACAGCTGGTATTGTCCAACAGATGACATCTGTCAAATTGTGCTCTGCAACTGGAGGACTACATGTATAATATCATGATGGAAGGTTTTCGATATCATCTAAATGATATCATCTAAACACTTTTTTTTCCATGTATGGCCCATATTTGTAATCTCCTGCCACAAGAGATGACATTGTGCATATCAGTAATGTATGTGATATATCAGGTCGCACATTTTGTCCTCTAAACTGTTTCCTGCAGACGTGGGATCCCCAACCTTTGTGTTTGTTTCAGAACCATGATTATTCAGTGATGGGAGACCAGGCTGTATGAAATAATAAATGGCCTTGCGAAATTGGCCCTCTATTCACTGTGTGGCCCTTGAGCTCTCAGTGTGCCCTTTAATGATGTTACTCAGCAGAGGTATCAAAAGCAAGCTCTGCCTTAAAAATGATTTTTCATGGGCCAGTTATTTTTAGACCTTGATCTGAAAGGCTTTATCTATGAATGTGAATTGAGCCCCGTGTCTGCTGCTGCGGCTATGCTATGCTATATTATTTACTTTCAGCATGTACTGGCGCTCTTATCCCAGCTGCAACACAGCAGCATGAAAATGAATGGTAATGGCATAATTTCCAACTGTCTCTTTACACTGACGCTTGGAAATATAAGCCGCTTTGTGTATGTCTTGGGGTGACCAAAGCATGAAGTTGACCAGAATCAAATGCAATTGAAAAAAAGTGTTTATTTTCTCATTTGTTACACTAGAAAATTAAAGTAGTCTGGGTCAGCTGTTGTGTAGCTTGCCCCAGAGCTTTATTGTTGTTCTGGTCAATTGTAACACAGCTAAAATGAAAAAAGAGGCAATGAAATACTTGTGTTACACTTCCTCTGATGAAACAGCCATCTGAGGCATGATCAATTACCTCAATATACAGTATTTTTATTTGCTATGGGCAAACGACGTTGAGAAGATGTGTGTTTTTTTTCTCCCTCTCTGTTTTAATCGACATCAGAATGAGACGCCCCTTGGTATAAGCATGGATGGAATTACCATTTTCATCCTTTCTTTTCAGCCCCACTGTCATCGCGTCGTGTCTGTAGGTGATCCTCCGAGGCCCATCCAGCCTGGAAAGATGAAGTTGATGTGTTTCAGATAGCTTTTAGTGAGATGTGGATAAAGGATGGAAATTGCATGCCAGTGAAAGCAAAAATGAGCCATTTTTCCTCCCATTTCTCCTCCTCTCTTCAATGGATCTGTGCTTACTCATTCATGAAGGCTTTGTTGTGACATTCCATACATTTGTGAGGAGATAAAATATTACACAAAATGCCAGTTGGCAGGGTGGGGTGAGCTATAGACTACATTATTGTGCAAGCTAATGCATTTGCGGGATAACTGCAGCAACAGTTATGACGACCAGGTTTTTACATGTGTTTAAAGAAGCTGGTAATGAGACATTCAAGGAATTTGGTGGAGCTTTTTATAAGCCTTTTTAAGATAGTAAAGTGTTATAACTATGCACTGTATAAATGCTCTCATATTCAACATCTATTTGGACACATGAATGCAGCACGAACAGTATGAATCCTTCCTATATTTGTGCAAACATTTTCCCCTCTGCACCGGACACCGGAACAACCACATCAAAGGATTAATAGTGAGTGAAATGTTGCCTTAATGTCAGTAGACACTCCACGAGATACAGGGCATATTATTTCCACTTGATCAGAAAGACAGATTTCACCCACATGATTGTCTTTTTTTGCATCTTATTTTAGAGTAAAATATGGAGCTTTTATTGGTGACTGGGGAGTTTTTATGTGTTCAGACCAAAAATAGCACTATTAAATAAATGGAGAAACTTAAACACAAAGGGATACGGTCTGATTAATCTCATCACAGTAGCATTCATGATATCCTCAGTCTTTCTCTTAAAATGTTCTTTTCACATGATAAAATGAAAACCAGAAAGTTGTATTTTTGATTTTTAATTTTACAGACACAGCAGTATGAGCATTTTAAAAGTCACTGCCAACTGTGCACCAATATCTTTTTCCAGTGATTTGACACAAATAAGATTTTTTTTCAGGGCTGTTTTCATGGATATTTGTGTTATTTCAGTATGTGGTCCTGGATCAGATATATGTATATACACTATATCTGAACTGTGGTCATGTGACATGAGTAAAAATGGTCTTGTCCATATGCGCTGAGCATAGATATAATCTACTTGGAGCGGCAATGCAGCAAAATCAAAATCGAGTGTCGTCCCCTCGAACTAAATCTCTCCCACTTTGCTGGAATAGCTTCCAATTCTGGATTTCCGCTATACGGTGCATAAATATATCTACATCTGATGTTATCTTTCCAATATCCTGCTTCAGTTGAGAGTGGTTTCATAAATGTGATGTTTTCTGTTATTGTTCATGACAAAGAGGTTTTTTGTGCGCACGCATGGCATTTGAGAGTGCAGCCCTGTTTGGAAGAAACGTGTCGTTACAAATGTTATCTATTAAACCTGATTTGATGGAATGAGATTTGATCGAATCGGATTTGAACCACATAGCTGGTAATCTGAACATAGTTTGAGGATATCCAGTGCGATCCAGTTCCGTTTCTGTACACTTTATATTTTAACATAACAATTCCAGTGATGAGCCAGTTTCCAGTATGGCTGACGATGATGATGATAGTTTTATGCCTCAAAGTCAAAGTGGGTTACTTGTGTGTTTTCCTTGCAGCCAGAGGTTGCGTGGCTGTGTTTCTTCCCTGCTGGAACCAGACCTGCAGAGACACGGGTCTTGATTTATGGGCCACTTTACAAGAAGGGCCTGGGGACGTAGCATTTCCTTGTCCTCCGATATTGAATCGCAGCTGCCTAGCATGGAGATGTGGGTCGTCTGTTATTGTGTGAAAGCTTATTTGAATTGTGCCGTTAAAGCTCTCAGCTGTAACTACAACACGTCTGCTCACCTTTTTGGCTTGCAGGGCTTAGACGTTTAAATAGCACGCCCAGAAAAAAAAGTCGAGTAAAACCGTAAGGATTTGATGTTGGCAGTTTTATACATTGCCATGAACTCCTATATCTATGTGTGTTTGTGTGTGTGTGTGTGTGTGTGTGTATGTATATATAAATATATATTTTATACAACATGGTCTGTTATTTCCAAATGCGTTTTGTTCACCTCTGCCTAAGGGAAATATGCTTTGCTTTGCAATATTATATCCTACAGCCCGTCTGCCATACTATAGCATATTGTAATTTTCAATTAAATAATTCAAAAGCCACGAGCAGCACATCCATCATCATCCTGAGCGTTCTGCTTTCCTTAGCGATGAAAGATGAGATATTTTCAGACACTGGAAAAACCTCAATATACAAAGTCTGACAAATTAATTCAATAAATCCATGAAGTGACAATTTCAAGCAGAGAAGAACAAAGCCTTGTTTTTGTGCTTTTGAACGGATTGTGCATTTGTTGTGCTTTTGGCTGGAGTTGATTCTTTAGTGGTTGATTAAAAAAAATCAGCAAGATAAATGTGCAGCAGCACTAATGATTATAGCTGCTGTAGGGTAGGCATTTATTAACTTGTGTTAATAATCTGACAATCCTCTTTCATTTCAGCTTAAATCAGCCCACAGTTTTGCTGCTTACGCCGACAGTTTACTTGCAGTGGGGCTTTATTTCACTGTTTACGCAGCCTTTTACTTTTAATATTTTTCAAGAATTTTAATTGTTTGCTGCTCGTGTTTCTCAGTCATGCATTAAAGACTAATAACATAAAAAAGAATCAACAGTTACACTTGAAAATATGCACTGTGGTTTTTTTCACTTTCTTAAAGTCAAGGTCCTTTAAGAACTCCGACTTTGATGCTCTCCAATGAATAGCATTAGCATACTGTGGAGTTAGCTTCAACCGCAGATCAGTCTCAGTGTCACAGATTTAAATTTAGGTGTTGAGTCGCGGTTGTGTTTGAGCGAGATAAAGAGGGGAAACGCTTCAGCCTGTGAATATCTCACTGTCACTGCTGCGAGTCTCAACCTTGGCTTGATGCATTTTTCGTTTTTCCTCGGCAGTGGGAATGTCTGTGTGAAGTGTGCGCCGAGATAGATGTAGCGAACGCTAAACTTCAGATAACCCTGTGGTACGACGCTTTACAAGTGTCACTCAGCAGCTCCCACAACATACTTCCTCTCAGGGTGAATTACCCCCACACCTTGAACTCTGACCGCTTTTGAGAGTTTGATTGACATCAGTTGTGCAGATCAAGTTTGGGGGAAAAGAGTCCTGAACGAACTAACTGCTATTCTGCCAGAGAAGTAACTTTGAGAAAGAGCTAATCCAACACCGTTTCCATGCAGTGTATCTGCTGGAAGAATATAAATTGTTTGGATGAATCAGATATTTAATCTGTAAGTGCGCCGTGTCTTTGTACAGTCAGTGTGTCTGTAGTGCCCTCTGTGTGCTGTTGGATCTGGGATATTGATCGTTTGTAAACATGTTGACAAGAAGGGTCTGTGTTGAGGCTGATAGCATCCTACTAATAACTGGAGAAATCCCTCTCCATCTGTCTGTCCTTTTTTGAAAACTGCTTATTTATTCGACTTCAACTGAAGAGCGTGTAGGATGGGAAGTAGGATGATCTTACTGAGGTCCCTAACCTAAACAATTCCTTGTTTTTGTATATTATGTGTATATATATATGTATAATGTAAGTGTTTCCAACCTGCAGCTTTTCATGGTCTTAAAAGTGCAGTGTAACATTTATTCAATCACTTTAAAAGCAAAAAAGAATATGGTTTGGTTTACGTAGTCTTAGAATAAGCCTTTAGACAGGGGCCCAAACCAGCCAGAGCATGCATTTTGTTTTTCTTTGTGTTGCTTTTTTGGGCGGGATGATGTCATCACACAGCTGATGCATAATTCATGGCTCAGCCCCAAGTCAGTTCAGCTCTCCAGAGATGATGTGATATGATACAACTTGAGGTAAAGTTTAAAAACAGACTCCATAGCACTTCTGCTGAGGTTCACGTTTTTCCCGTGTACGGGGAAGCGCAGCATTATTTTCCAAATATGAACCGAGACGCCATGTTAGAGGTGTTTATTTTAAAAACCCAACCCACCACTGAGCATAATATGACAATTTCTATCAGTCAGCAGAGAGTTCCTGATCTAGAGCCAAGTGTGAATCATCACTGTTATTTTGAATTCACATCCATCGCACAGTTGGAGATCTTCTGTTTCAATGGCAACTATGAGTTTTTGACACAACTTGCAAAATCAACATCTATTAATTCCTGAAATTACACATTTTTATAGATGTAGATCATTTGTTTTATTGTTTCAATGTTCTACCGCAGACTCTGCCTTCACCACGTCCTCTCCTCTCTCTGTTAGAGCATTCATTTATCCTCTCTTCCCCTTTCACCTCTTACTCTCAGTGATTCTAGCAGGCTCTGCCTTAGTCCTCTTACCACTGGCCTGGAATATCCAAAGAGAGTGCTCCGTTCATTTAATGTCATCCTTATTTCCATGACAGTCAGGCGGGAAAAAGAATCTCATTAGTAGGCAGCTCAGGAAATGGGACGAAGGATTGGACGTGACTGCAAAGACAGTTTGTATGGGTACACATTAGTGTGTGTCCATAGAACCCAATAAAAGGGTATTTTGTTAACCTGAGTGGTGGCTATAGCTCCCAACCTATGTATGTATTTATTTTTTTTTATGGCCAGAGGAAGGAAAAAGTGTTTTATTTGATTTTTACTGGAGTCTATATTCTGTCTTTTTCACACAAAAGTCCGCTAGACTCGATTGGGGGTTGCAACATTCAGCTAGTCCGAGTTTGCTTTCACACTGCAATTTAAGGAACACTTCACCGATTTGCATTTAGCTTTGTATTACTACAATAGGGGTAGTATTTTTGAAGTCGAGTCTAGAAATATCTTCATTCTTTTTTTGTTGCGTGCCCACCAGTTTCACTTGGTCCGAGGCTTGAAACTGCAGAGCTAATTCCACACTTTTTACACCCATTCGTAGGGGGACGGGACCTCATGCCCAGAATGTAAACAGTGTCCGCCATCTTTGCTAACAGGACCAAGTGTCATTGGTGGCCATATAACAAAGAAAAGAATGAAGATGTTTCTTAACTCAGGGGAAACTGAGGTTGGGAAGCACACTATCCTAGTAATACAAAGCTAAATGCAAATCTGTGAAGTATTCCTTTAAGTGAAACGACCCAAACCTTTTGAATAACTTATTCCCCTCCTCGCCTGAGGCGGTTCTGCATCAAGAATTACTGAAGAAGAAGACAAGACAACAATGAACAAGAAAACTTGCTCATCTATTGGTTAATGTAGGGCAACTTCTGTTTCCTCGGCATAAAAGCAAAACATGGAGCTGCATCAAATCCTATCCTATTTTCGGTTTTTAATTTAGTTGTATGCGAGCATACAACATACACTGTTGCAACAGTGGGCTCAGCCTTTTCTACCTGCTATCGTCTGCACAATGCCCTGCGTTGTAGTCCACTTTTTAGCTTGGACCAGAGTTTGCTTCTTTGGTGTGCATCAAAGTTTGGTTCCGCATTCACACCTCCCCAAACGAACTGGACTTTCCAAGCAAACTTAGCTTAAAATATTTCCCCATAACTGTGAGTGAAGCATTTAAGTTGATGGTGTATCGTGTAATAAACCTGGTAAGCTACTTTAACAGTTAAAATGTTATTGAACATACGAGGGAAACATGCACATAGTTGATATTTAGCGTCACCATGATGAGAGCTAGAGGTATTGTAACTGGATGATTAAAGGTGGCAGGAATGAAATATGATGTCTGCAGTCCAAACAGCTTTCCATTTAAACACAACAGGTAAATATGAGAACATACAGACTTCCAAATACAGATTTCCTCTGAACCCTGTAGCTACCAAGACTTCACTCCTGGAAGATATTTACATTGACAGCTAGCACAGGAAAGATCAATGTAATCAATCAATTTCATACAAAAACTTGGCAGTACACCATGCCACTGGGAAAAAGGCTTTGTGAAGGGATCATAGGAGGTAATGTTTTTGCCTAACATCATTAGTTTTTGTCTCAAAACCATCTGCCATGAGGGCTGAGTGTTTCCCACACAGATCCATATTGTGATCCACGGGTTATTTTAAATAATGACCTTATCGTATATAGACTTTACTACAAGACAAGAGTGACCCCTGCTGCCACGCAATGGCTTTATTTTGCACTGCACGTCAGGTCAAGTTTATATCTCAAGACTACCATCACAGCATTTGCAGCCATATTGATACTGTAACATTGGAATTGATATGTGCATCAACTTTAGTCAGGAAGGGAGAACAGCACAAACAAAAACACTCACTTAACCACAAATACACAATAATAACTTGATTCTGCAGCATTCTGAGACGACACATGCAGAGGCAATTTTCACACACACTGTTTTCTCAACTGTGTCTTATTCATCTCTTCTTGTGCTCTTGATTTACAATGTTTGTGTTACTCACAGGGAGGAAAGGAAAGATTGCTCTGTCCTGTTATACATGTTTAAAGATTTGTTAAAGAAGTGCCATCTTCTCTCTTTGTCACTTCCTGTATGCATGTCAGGAACATGGAGGCTTGCGGCTGCAGGGTTATTAGATAACCTAAAATGGAATAATTCAGCGAGGAGAGGAGAGCACAGACTCGTGTGGGGGCGTATGTGCGTCAGCTGAGGGTGTAAGGGCTTGAAAAGTGTTCTTGACAAACACTCACCAAGCCGAGGACGTATCAGTTATCTGACTAGAGGTAGGAGGAATAGCTGAGGATGGACGTGGGGGAGAGGTGGTGGAGTGGAGCTATTGATTTTCATCCTGCATATGTGACTTAAAATGAATCACAGTTGGTCAAAATAAGCAAGGATTTTTAAGTCTTTGTAAGGAAAACACCTCCTTAACCTGCTCATATATAAAAAGCAATACAAATGAAAGTCGACTATTAGTTTGGTAGCTGCATTTTAAAGTTTTGTAGTTTGTCCAGCGTCATTTTGGTTCTCTGAACGACCTGAATCTGGTGATTGAGATCATAAAATTCTCAGGAAAACAAGTTTGGGAATTTGAGAAGTATAGGTAGGCTCATTTTCTCACATAGCTTTTTTCCCCCCTCATATTTCCCTGTCCATCTCACTGACAGATATTGCTATTTTGATTTAATTTCCAATATAATCAGTACAGTTTAATATTCATTGTAAAAGATTTGAAATGTGATGGAACATTAAAATAAGGCCACATCAAAATTATCAATGGCTACAGTATATGTATCCTGGGGGTCATTTAAAGGACATATAGAACTGTAATTAAAAAATGTAAATGTTCAAAATAAAACGGTTAAATTGCAGCCTTTTGTAATTAGCTAATTCTGATAATTGTGATTCATTGTTCTGCCCTGCAGTTTTAAGATATATACACCATTTATGAGCAGGGCTTCTGACATTAGCACCAGGTTTTCATTGTGTGTGAAAAGCCTGTGAAAATGTTTGAAAGATGGAAACTTGAAGTAAGAAGTATGTATAAATCATTTTAATATTTTCAATATCAATCTGGGAAACATTGCTGAGATTGTTTGTGTGCGAGTGTGAGAGGGTGATGCATTCCTTAGAGGTAAGTCTGAGCCTCAAGAGTGTCGAGAGAGACCCATTTCTCTTGCTGAACCCTCCTCGGAAGTAATTGAATTTTGGATGAATCTGCTGAGGAGGAAACAGGGAAGGGAGGAAGTGGATGCTTGAGGGGGAAAAAAAAACAATCAAAGAATGAGAGGCAGGTGACAGCACCTTTTGGAAGAGCTTCGCTTTAAAGAATGGGATGCTGAGATGGTTGACAGGATAAGCTTTCATTGTTGGATTTTAAGGGGAGGTCTATTTTTTTTTTTACTACAATTTCATATTTCTTACATAAGAGGGATAACTCATCTCGCCTTTTTCTTCTCTATTGTGTTCCTGATCATATCTCTGACAGCTAGACAGCTGCACTGAATCGCTCACTTATCACTGGTTAATAACCACATGTCAAGACGTAAGATGATAGTGACAATAACACATTGACAACCTTTTAGTGATTATCAATGACAAATTGAATGTTTGACCTAGATAAGCCATGGAGAAGCTTGTTTATTCAAACAGGTGGACGTCTTCCCATAATTCAATCTTTCAGCTGAAGAAAATGTTACACTGTTAATACTAAGAAAGTTGATTGTTTTGTTACAACGTAATGTTAAAAGTCATTCTGTTGCTTGCTTAAGTAAATTCTTTAAGTTTTTGTATTTTCTTGTGGTCACTTTAAGAGTCAAAGGATGTCCTGCATGTGATCAGTAAACAGGAAGTAAGTGAGCATGACAACTGTTGATTATTGTATTCACGCTAATGCAGTGCCATCTGCATACATCTTATGCCTTTTTGGTTGCATCTTGGGTAGGTATCTGTCATTTTATGTGTTGCCTACAACCATAGATCATTATTTGTGGGACAATGTTACATTTTGTGAAGTTTGATGCTAGAAAAATACCGGGTTACATATACACTGTTCTTAGGCCTTTGGAAGTTCTTAAGAATAATAAATATATGAGTAGACATGTTAAAATTTATTAATCCCCTTAGGGAAAGTATTCTCTGCATTTTGACCCATCCTAGAATTAGGAGCAGTGGGCTGTGGGGACTTGAACCTGCAACCTTCCGGTTACGAGACAAGTTCCCTTTCCACTTGGCCACAGGCTGCAGCAAAATACATAAAACCATTAAAACAGTACGAATATGGGTTTTGTTTTACAGTAAAGACTAAGTTATGTTATATTGTGTATTAATTTAGCATAGAGTATTGATTATGTTTTTTGTATGTTTTAGTTTCACCTTTCCTTGCAACGTCATTAAACCTGGGGACTAAAGAACAATTGTCTTCAGAGTCTTGATGTCAGGAAGGCGTTTATGTAGCTGTCAAGTTATATACAGTGCATATACTGAGGACAGCATATTGATAATATACAAAGAAGCGCTATTCTTCCATGTCCATTTTCCTTTCTTTTCTCACCTGACTCGCTCGATAATAGATTTGGTTGTGCTATTTTGTGACTTCAGTGTTTGAAAACCTTTGTTCACATTTACTACCAAAGCAATGCTAACCTACTGATGGAGGCAGCACATCTCTGTCTAAAATCTCTGTCTAACTGCAAGGTAAAATGGTAAACACATTCTAAAGGCAGTGTACACTTACAGTAAGCTTACATCGATATCATTTTGGAGGGGGTCAATGCTTAAAATCCTATAATATCACTTGAAATCATAGCCTACTCTAATTGCTGCAGAGCCACCCAATAGAGACAGAATGACTGAGACAATTTAAAAAAACCCAACAACTTTGCTTTGAGTGGCAAGAAGTGAATGACTGTGCCAGAGTGACATGTAAACAGCCATCAGGGCCAATAAGCAGAGGCATCAAGTCCAGTCTCATCACAAATAACAACTGCACAGACATGCGGCAGCCAATCATGGATTACAAAAGCATGAATGCCTGCATGGACACACACAAGGCTCTGGTGCCAGATTAGCACCTTTTACCTCGCTTTGATCTCCTCAACAGAGGAGCTGGCACTAGACAGCAGACGTGGGCACAGGACATTAAGGACAGCCTGTCTGTTCATCTGGCAGAAGACGAGGACAACAATGCTTTTTGCTCTCACCTCCACTATTGGCATGGTTACTTGACCTGCAGAAAATAATCATATTTTATTTCAAAAGTCATTCAAAGAAGAAAGAACTGCAGTTGCTCACTGAATCTCTCTAAATCTCTCTCTAGACGGTGACTCAGACCAGGTCACCTTATCCTTTAGGGGATAGAAATTGGGTTTTATTTTTATTTATGTAGCTTTTTTGTTTTGCTTTTAACATTTTAAAGATGAAAAGAATATTTAAATAATTGACTGGTGATTCCCTCGTTTCCACCACTTTTGTGCATATGATGCACACTTGCTTCCAACATGGAAAACTAATTAAAAAGATAAGAGTTTGTGTGGCAGTGTGAAGCAAGAAGCTTTGGTTGCAAGAAGCAAAAGCTTGACAACAATAGGCCTTTTGACAACATGGCAATGTCGCCATCTCTGGATTCTGGCCAGTTTCGCATGCCTTCGTGAATGTCTACAGGGTTATTGTGGCTTTTCAGGGTTTCCCCTCAAAGCCTTTTCTGGTGTAGCTTTTTGGAAACTATGTGAAGCATCTTTGTCATGACTCAAATGCCAATGCAGGCGTCCTTGTGTGCTATCTTGTCAAATCCATAGCAGAAATGGCATAGTTGCATCAAGTAGGGAGATCAATTTGTCCCCAAGCAAACAAAAGAAAAATAATAACATTAATAATAATGCAAAAGTTCAGAGGAAGGGATCAATAATCAAATATTTGACAGAAATTTTGTAAACCACTGGAAACGTCTGAATAAGCGCTGTTAATTGTAACTATGGTGTGTGCACTGATGGAAAGAGATCCTGATTTCGTGTTGTGTTGTGAATTGAGTCGTGTTGACGGTAGTTTGCTTTGATGGAGATGTGTCTTGACGTTTGCATGATGAACAGCCTGATTACAGTCAGTCTCCAAAGAGACACTGGTATGAGTCAATCAGGAAGATTTTGCTTTTTCTCATGGAGGTGTACAACTTTATTTCCACCTGAATTTAAGGTTTTTCGAAGTTTTGTCAAACTTGTAGGGTTTCGGTTATTAGAGATAGACTGATTAATTAATCAGGCAGGTAATTAGGTTGATTAATCAGATTACCTAGGCTGATTTTTGATTATTTTTAGTTAATCATCTAATTATTATTGCTGCCAAGCAAAAAAACTTTATTTTTTAATCCTGAACTTCATTTGAAAATGTTTAATTCCCATTCCATGTATTTAATATTTAGTTTATTTCAATTTGAATTATATGCCAGTGCAGTGCAGACACAAAATGCTGATTGGAGAGACAGATTATAATTGTGTTGTTCTATGATTGTTTACTTAAATCATGCAGTCTTGTGTATTATGTGTTATTCTTAGGGTTAAGGTTGGCAACATATATCAGTCTGACTGATTTACGATGCCGGCATCAACCACAGAAAGACCCACATTGGTTGACCCCCATCTTTGATCAATCATCTCCTTCCTAAATCAAATGTTTTTTATTAATATACTGTTTTGGATTGTTTCATTGTATTCAAAGGTTTCTTCAATGTACAATAATAACACAGGTATTTGTTTCCTTGTAGGGCCGTGGAAAAATGAAAGCTCCCATTCCTCTCCTGATTCTGCTTCATGCCGTTGTGGTCCATTGCCTGAAAGTGGTTTCTAAAAGAGGCTCAGGTAAGTCTTGTTACCACTATTTTCTAATGAAAGCTCAGGATTTTTATCACACAGCATCTTTGCAACATCACACAAGCACACGTGTTTGATTCACTGGAACCTACACAGATTTCAAGGCCCCGCTTCTTTTCTATTTTGGCCTGAGAGCAAAAATCATTTAAGTCAACAGTGGAGGGATCATGTGGCCTTGTGCTGCTGTACTTTCAGACTCCAAGCAGTTAGGATGAAAAACAGAGCTGTCCTGTCTTTTAACAGACTGATTTATGAGTCCACAAACACTCAGAAATTCAATTTGAGGTACAGTGAGTGATGATGGAAAATGTCATTGTTGATCTTTGCTGATCAATCGTATGGTATAATCTTGCTGACTTCATCGTAGATGATACGAACAGTGACTGCCTTGTTCTTGAAGGGTTTGCTGCATCACTGAGTCTTATACACTAACAATGCACATGATTAATCAGTTTAACCTTCATTATTTATCTTTAAAATCAGTGCAGACTTTAAATATTTAAAGTGATGCTGCAAACTTGAATGCGGTTTTTGAGTTGTGAGGTCTACAATAGACAAACACATCTCTGCAATTAAATTTATTTGATATGTAGAATATGAATTTAGACTGTTAATTGCATAACTGTCCAACGGGTCGCTTGACTGGCTTCAGACCTGGTCGGTTGACTTACAAAGGGCACCAGTGTGTGCAGTGTTGATGTCGTTTGGATAAGAATTACAAGAGAGACAGGTTAAAAAAACCAAAAAACAAACGGGCACATATTGAAACCTACTGCTCTAGTGATAAAAGAGTCAATAAAAACCCTCTAATCAGAGGTGGACGGCCTATTGCCACCAGCTACTGCTCTGTGAAGCTGATCTTTTTTCTTTTTTTTTTTATCTAAATTGATCAGTATCATCACGGCTAATTTCTTTGCTCTATTTTCAAAGAGATAAGCTAATGCAGTGCCCACACATTCACTTTTGAGGACAGAAAGACATTATTGACAGGGACAGTAGTGCTAAGGTTTTATATAAGAGCGGGAAAATATATTATAGGCATTATAATTGTATGGTTCATAACTAATTCAACCTTAGACTAATGTTGGCACTCTAACGAACGACGAGTACTCCCTTGTGCTTGCATCGCTTTGGCCCTTAGAGCTCCAGCTTTGGGAGACACTGGGTCTAAAGCCAATGTCTTGAACTGATCAGGTCAGAATTTTGTCCACTTCATTTTGAAGTCCTTCATTTCAAAAGGCACGATGAGGCATGTTATAATTCACTCTCACTCACACTCGCCAATTAATGTTAGGCATGTCCATTCAAACTGCTGTGGAAACTAAGACTACAAAAACAAATTATTTTTTTAATTTTAAAGCGATTGTATACTTACATACATACATACATACGTACATACATTCATGCCTATGGTTAGGATTAATTTCTTTCTGCCCCCCCAACAAACTATTTGTAATGAATCATGAATATTCTTTTGAAGTGGAAAATTCCAGAATAATTACTGTGGTGCCCAACTTGGTGTCTCCGAAAACTGGAGCTCTCAGAGCCAAGGCAATGCAAGTGCAAGTGAAGATAGAGTCGATTACTTTCTGGATCTAAGGGTGCAATGGTGGCTTTTGTTGGAGTGTCCACTTATTTAACACGATGGTGCCAATAGTAAAATATGCCTCTCCAACTAAAGGAAATGAGACGAGATGGAAATCCAGTGGCACGTAACATGAACGTAGGAAGTCTGTTACCAGTTCTGTTTTCATACCCAGAGGCTGCTTGCGTCTGGTTTTTTTTTTTTTTACCCATGCATATTAGACACAGGTGCAGCAATGGCCCAAGGCTCATCAAAGGGTTTTCTGCTTTTCCTGCACAAGTCCCTATGGGCTATCTTCTCAGATGCTTCACGAGCCATTGCCCGGAGCAAGGATTTTAAACGTGTCCGCTGATAAATGAACAGCACATTTGAGCCAGACCCTCGTCCTTTTGTTCCTTCTCTTTTTGCTTTATTAGAGGCCTTGCTCGTTGCAAGTTAGAGCCCTATTGTAAAAAGGGATTCTGGGCAATGAGAGCCTCTTTGAAATCAAGTTGCTTTCATTGTTTTATAAAAATGGAATGAATGAGTGGGGTGGTAAGGTGAAGTTCCTCGGTATGAAACATGTTTTTAAAATAAGCATTTTATAGGGGTCAGGGTTCCTTGGAGAGAGAGAGAACAGTACTTCTTTTGTTTATATTTTTATTGCTGATTTGTTAAATTTAAGTTACAATATCTCTACAATTGAAAAATATTAAACAAATAATGAATTGGCTGTCTAATAATACAAACTGAGCACACCATTTCTTTTAAAAAGAAATCCACTTTGCACACAAACCAGTAAGTGTCAGCCCATCAAAGGAAATTAAATGACTTGATTGACTCCCGGGGGACAATGAATATGTGATCTCACTTGTTTTCCCTTTCATTCATATGCACACTCACAAATAAAAGCACACTGTGCAGCATTTGCCCTACTATTATCTGTAGATGATTAAATATAAAACACCCTTTTCTTTGAGTAATGCTTTGTCTGCATTTGTACTCAATGTGGAAACAGTGCAACAACATACAATGCTTTTGTGCCACGCTAATCCTCGGCATGCATATGTAGGAGAACATATCCATTTGTCCTCTGCTGCGGTTCCTCTTTGTTATAATGCTGATGTGGCCTGAACGGTTGGGCGAACAGAATAATTACATGTATTTCTGCTTAATGCAGCACATCAAGTTAGATGTTGAAGTGAAACCTCATATTTGGACGTGTATCATCACTATCATTATCCGTCCATTCCTTCCAAGAGTTTGGTTGTTTAAACTGATGAGAATCATCTGGGAGCTGCATTGCGTTGAGGCTGTTTTTGTGTAGAAATTGGCCTCTGTGATCAGATTCTGACCTTTCAGTGCAAAAATAATGAGAAATAAAGTCCATGCGATTTGATTATGTAGCTCAGTGAAGCTTGAAGATATTTTCCACTGACTGTATGTTATGTATGTGTGGGTAGTTGTAAAATTACAAAAAAAAAGACCATACATGAGAGAAAAATCCCATTTGTTGGATGTTTGCAAATTTGATGAGCATTTTCTTTAATCATTTATTAAAATAAATACTTCAAGATGTTTATATAATGAAAATATACAAAAGTTGTGTTTCAGATTTTTGGAAATTAGAGGAAAACAAAAATCAACAAGTGACATAATCAGAGTAGACAAATTTCAATTTCAGTAACTTCTTAATGATCTGCCACTGGTCCTTTTTCTTTCTTTTAAGTATCAATGTGTGTTTACTCAGGTTTTATTTGGTGTACTTTTTCCTTGTGTATTTGTGTTTAGGTATTTAGGAATTCACCCCTTGGTGTCAGACAAATAAAGTTCTATTCTAAACTGTCAAACTGGCTTTCCTCATCACGCTTAACAAAGCTGTGCCTCCTAGTGTAAAGCAACAGCTAAAGACTATAAATGTACTTGAAATCCATCCATTATCTACCTCTTTATCCTCCACTGGACGGTCGCAGGGGGTGCTGTGCCAATCTCAGCTGACATAGGGTGATAGGCGGGGTATACCCTGGACAGTTTGTGTACTTGAAATGCTCCTGGAAAACAGAGGCAGGCAATATTGACATGTAATGAAAAAAAATGTCATCGTCGAGAGTAGCAATCCCTCACCTTTTTGGCAAAAAAAAAGAGGAAATATATCACAAAATGATTAAATCTATGTTTTTAGTTATGATTAAAAATGATTCCTCTGCATTCCAGTCATCCATGGACAAACTCTTTTTATTGAGCTTTATCTGTTTTAGTTTTTAATCTTTGGTCATATAAAAAAAAGAGGCCCTGCTTTCAGAAAATAGGCAGTAAGGCTGTTTTTGTCTTAAACGCACGATCAGGTCCCTTGTTGACCACTGCAGCTCTTAGAGGAGCGATGTGAGAAATCCATAAACATGCCTGCTTGAGAGCTATCTGTATCAGAATTCTTTCTCTGTGCCTCATACCTGCGTTTTACTTGACATAAAAGAATGAAATGTTCAACTGAAATGTTAACTATGAGGTATATTTTTTACTCTGAAAAATAACAACTATGCTTTTATCCTCTGTACATGATGTATACTTTTCATCTTCGGAAGGTTCTGAGAATGTATTCAGTCAAACATGAATACATAATTATATATGAAGATGAGGTATGAGGGATAAGATTTTGGGGCAGTAAAGCCTGTCACTCGACAGCACAGGGTTTTCAGTTTATCCTCTAGTGGAAGGTTCCAGTCGTCTCCATGGTGACCAACCACACAATAGTCTCCAGCCAGCTCTGGTATCATCTTGATCATTTTATTCTCTTGTTTATCACTTATTTATTTGTGTTATTTGCTTCTTTTTCCATGCTTTGATAATGGATGAAGTTGTTGATATAATTGTGGAGGAAGGGAGTTTGAATTTACTTTTACTGAGAGGAAAACAACAGTGCGTGAAAGGGTGGCGGTCAATGCAGAGGTTACACTCGAGAACAATAGAGAGAGAGAGTGTGTTCTGGTCCGACAGTTCATAAAGACAGTGCCAACCAATCACACTATGCAACAAAATATGACGAGGTCCATAAATCAGGCTTAAACCTTCGGGTTTCTAGGTTCCGCTGCCATGTTTGTGCAGGCTTTATCTGCGTTATTTTTATGTGTAGATAGCAGTCAATAAGGCTTAGCCAAAAAATCTTGCTCGTCTTGAAAACATCCAGTCATTGCACTTGCATCCATTGTTGTAAATCTGACTGTAAACCGAAGGAAGTCTCGCCCTGAATCCATTGCCCCTCAGTGTGTCTAATCCAGTTTCAGACAATGACATCACATCTAATGATGACTCATATACTATTGATGACTCATACACTGTCCCCATAATGTCTTTTTGTCACGACAAACAACACATCAATATTTCACACAACAGTCCGAAATCTATTGGGAAATGTGTTAATTCTTTTTTAATTTTAATAAGGAAAATCCGGGACAGCATCACTATCAGACACTCACCTTTGCAGCATCGCCTTCCACCAGCTGGTGACCTCAGTTTCTAGACTTTACTTTACGCAGTGCAGGAAGTATATTTATTCTATGTTCACTAAAAGTTGCCCGTAACAAAACTGTTAACGTATCCCTCCGGTGAACGCTGATGACAGTTGCAGATTTATGGTCATGTTCTCTGACATTGATTGAGACAAATTTAGCCTCTCTACTTCTCTCTGCTCTACAGCCATTAGTCCCAATTTCTTTGTCAGACATTGATGAGTCCCCAGACAAATGATGCTTACCTTTCCACAGTCTCCCCCAGTAATTCGGGCGATATATTACCCATAACACTCAGTCAACGTGAACACTTCATTCTGTTACTCATGCAAATGTGAAAAACTGGCCTCAGACATATGTTCCCATTTGGAAAAACCGAATGCAAAATCCCCTCTCTGCTTCTAGTTACTATTACGGATCGACTGAGGGGCCTGGCCTGTCACCTCGATGAAGAGTAGCTGTAAATAAAACCCGACACCACAACAAGACCTTGGTTCCTATTAGAGAGCAGCCGCTCATCATCCGTCTCTCCCCCCTATATTTATCTACTGCTGCTACAGTGGGTTCACAACGTATTTTCCCCTCTCCTCACCAAATTCTTTCTCTTCTCCCAGCAGCAAGTATCAAGGACATCCTGACAGTCAGTTAAATTTACAGTCTCCACACCCATTGCAATGCCCAACTCTGGGTGGATGTCAACATTAATACATCAGTTAAAGGATGGAATCTCCCACCCACATTAATGGGGCTACTCACAGTTTGGCCAATAATGAAGCACCGCATAATTGCACAAGACAGTGAATCCTAACAGGGGACGTCAGCGCACAGCACAAATTAAATTATGGCAAGCCACTTGACTTTGTAATTGATATTAAAAGACTTTAAATATGGCAGGAAGCTGTCAGCAAGAAGTTTGAGCTGCAGTGCTGACCCTTTCTGCTGCGACAGATGCTTTTCTTCCATGCATAAAAACTACTGAATGTCACATAATTCTTGTATAGTTTGAGGGCCTAAGAAGTGCATTAACTCATGAAATGACCATGGTATGTCATCAGAGATTCAACACATACTGAAACACTTTTTTCACAATCTTATCATCAGTTCATTCAGAATTTAAATATCCACTTGGCTCTTCAATATATGGGTTGTCAGCAGACAAAACAAAACCTAAAAAGCCTCAGTTTCCGTCTCAAAAATGTCTCAGCCAGGAGATGCAAAATAAAGATTTGCAGTGGAGTGTGCTAAAATATAGACGGCTGACAGTGGTGGGAAAATTGGCAACAATTAAGCTGGTGTGGATCATAATCTTGTGGACGGGGAAGCTCAACATGAGGCTCAAACATTATGCCGCTCTTCATGTGCTAATTCTCCACTGCTGCTCAGAGCAGACACACTTTTACTTTCACTCAATCTCCGCCTGTTAATGACATATGAAACATTTCCTAATAGGTTTTATAGTCAATAGATTTGTTTGGCATCTAAGGCTGTACAATGTTTTGATTTGGGGGTTGCAGTACTCATTTTAAATGCTAGTGGTTGCTACTGCACACACACACACACACTCCTTTAAATAAATTGTGTTCATATTCATACACATTTTTTATCTGATTGGCTGAATAGAAATGGGGTTTTTGGGTAATAAAACCTTAAAAAAAATATCAATCTCTCTCTCTCACTGACACACACACATACACAAGCACATGTCCGTGAATACCCACGGTTCATCTTCTCTCTGTCAATACCATATTCCTGCCATAAATGTTGAATGATTGCCTCCACTGCAACCGCCCATTCATAGCAGGGGAGATTGATCACCCACATGATATTAGAAATGAAATGGCTTCGCCACATGGAGTTGTTTTCCCCTCCTGCTGCTCGGGGGGAGAGAGAGAGAGAGAGAGAGAAAGAGAGAGAGAGAGAGAGAGACGCTGCTCAACAAGTGTACCACAGTCAGACCTCTAGACAACTAGGGTTACTATTGATATGTGTTCCTGGTTGGAGACGCATGGCACAGCCCTCGGTGTGAGAATGATGATGATCAATCACCTGATTTATTAGCACAACAGTCTCTCTGTGGCTTGTTTCCTGACCTGTAATAATGTTACAACACCGTAGCAATTGAGAAAAATGCCAGGAAAAGGTCTTGAGTGCTGTGGTGTGTAGTTATAGGTTGAGGTATTTTAAAGCTCAAGCGTGCTGTCAGTGCTTCTGTGTGTGGATCAAATATGTATCCATTTACAGCTTTTCTTTCTGTCTTTGTTTGAAGCATTTGGGTTTAAGGCATCAACTATCACACATAGACAGTGAAGCTCAGTGTAGGTGAAGCTTAAAGGGTCAGATGCCTGTCAATCAAGCAGACACTTTTTTTTTCCTCAGTGTGAAACTATTATGGGTATTTAATGCACATAAAGGAGTTAAAAATAATGTCAGACTGTTTCTGTTGCCAAAGCAACAAGAGAGGAGAGAATGAAAAGAAAAATAGTCAGTACCTGATGAGTAAAACAGTTTTCTGATCATTTAAAATATCCAATACTATAATATGTAGTATTTATTACTGAAAAGATGGACGACATGTCTCAAATTAATGGAGCATATGTCAGATGTGTGTGCGCAGTCATCCTGCACCTGTGATTTTATTTGGAGCTTAAGTCTGAGGGGTGCCATGGTAACAAGGCCCTGCCCATACACCAATTCAACCAATCATGAGTCAGTCTTAGCTGTCAATCAGGATTTTAATTCCATTTTTATATAATCTAATAAAAATAAAAAAGCACACCCAATTATGATTTTATCTTTTATTTTGGGTCATGTATCCTTCACATTGTTTATAATCTGTATTTTAGCCAGCCATCTGGCCAATAGAGATGATCTGGCTAGCAGCTTGTTTATTTTGGCAGTAAACATCTACAGGGTTAAGTTATACAAATATGAATGAATGTTAAGCATTTGATTTATTCCACGTTTCATGTCACCTATTTCTTGTTCATCATCTTCAAATCTCCACTGTCTGCAGGCATTCAACATTAAATAGAGTGTATTGCACTATTCCATTCTCATATTTCTGTATATGAAAGATAATTTGTTAATTTCAGGCTCCCTCAGCAAATTATGCAGCCCACTTTAACAGCTGGGGCATTTTGCTTCAATTTTTGAGATTATATGTGTGGATGATAATGAGTTTTCGTCCAAAAGAGGATTTAAACATGTAGAAGGCTGGCCACTGTCTAATTTAAGAAAGTCTCACTCCCAAGTTTAAGGGAGTGGACTTTGGGGAAATAAAGACATAAAAATTGTGAAAATGAAAAGTTAACAAGTAACATTTGTAATAAGATTGGGGCAATTTGAACATGAACAGCAATGGTCCCGGAAATTATTTTAATTCCCTTTCGACTGCTCTGCTCTCACAAAGCAGAGCCGCTGTGGGAAAACGAAGCTGAAGTTTCTCAGTTCTATGCAAATCACCTGCAGGCAGCAATGGGACTATACCCAAAAATATCACACATTTTAACCTGGGGCTGCACTGCATGATTAGTCCATAGGTTCTCCCGCTCACTCTGTGTTGCCTTTCGCCTGCTTGTGTCTGTCTGTCTGTCGAGCAATCATTGCACTTTTTTAAAAAATAGTTTATATTTATTCCCTCATCTGTCACCACTGAGATGACAGTCTGCTCTTTTTATTTCCTCTCAAAGAAAGACGCCCTTCATCTCTGCTGTGCTGCCGTCTCTTCTGTTCCGCTCCGCATGTCTTTTACTCAGCATCTCCCATAGAAATTGACGGTTAGTCCTCACATTGATTGGCAACTTTCTACTGGAAGCTAGACACAATCACTGGGGAGTTGAATGGTTGTCCTCTAGCACAATTAAAGCAATGTAGCCTAATAGCATAATCATCATTAGATTGTAAACCAAGAGTTTATGATTTCTGTTTCTGGATCTAATGGGGAAAATAGCACTAAACTCTGTGTTTTTCCTTTAAATTACACACCTGCAGTATCTGCTTGAGTGGAGTGAGATGGGTCTAAATGACAGCTGACATTGCTCCTTGATGACAGGTCTAGCTTTAAAAGTGAGAGAGCTTTTGTTGTTGTTTTTAGTTTAGCGGGGTTTATACAACAATTTCATTAGATTAGCAGGAAAACCACATATTTGAATAATATTTGTATGCAGAGTAAACAAAAAGACCGAGAATATATACTGTATAATATAATGATGAAGATCAGGTGTTACTTTTCTGTTTGGTGTAATGCTTTGTATATTACAAAGATTTACTGAGGGATTATTATTATTATCATTCATCATGCACTTAGTAGAAATATAGATTATAGAGTGTAGTTAATAACCTTTTTCCACCAATTTAAGCAACATTTTTTCAACAATTATTGTTTCCTTTCTAAAAACAAAAAGCTATTGACTGGTTATATGAATTTTTCTTTGTCAGCCCAAGACAACTTTACCGCTGTGTTTTATCTGTAATCTATCCGGTGTCCTTTTATCCCAACAAAGAAAATGAGTTAAAATTAGTCAACTAATTACTGGTATATCCAGCTGTCTGTCAAGAATCGACCAACACACCCTTGGCGAGTTCTCACTGATTCTAGAGGGACTGCTAACATAACTGGTTTTTAACTCTTAGAACACAGAGCATTTTCCATTACTATGTTAAAACGTATATACAGAGGCTAAAAGAGTGTGCATCATAAAGTGTCTTATGTCCTTATTCCAGTACAACCTATAGGCAATCTGATGAAATACTTTTTTTCCTTCATTTTCACCAATGTATAAACAGAATTGAATTTGTGACATTTGGGAATACGTCACAGTTCAACGTTAACTTGGCTCGTTTTATGAACAAAAATAAAAGAAAAACTGAAGGAAAGGAAAATGTGGAAATATGTACATGTAATAAACTCTCATTTTAACACAAGGAAAAAAAATGCTATGAATGAACTATTCCCCATTTAACCAACAACTCTGGCTCACAAGGACTCCACAGTAGCAGTGATGTCACTGGTTGAGAAGTTTGTGGTCTTTTCTTGGCGTTGTGAAAGAAACGGCATGATTTTTAATTAGCAGACTTTGGTGCAAATGAGGCTGTGGTCACTTGAGCGGTGAAGTTTTGTGAATGCAGGAATTCTCCCAACAACATAGGCTGTGATGAGGCTGTCAAGCTCTGTCGCGTCAGCCAGGCACACAGCGTGTGGCCTTTTTCAATGCTCCTTTATTGGAAAGTTTGCACACATCCTCGCTCACTGTGTTCATACTCTGCGCAGTCTCCCCATCGCTCAATGACAGCTAAGAACAAAAAAACACTGCCCTCTTGTTCTCTTTGTGCGTTCTCCTTCCTTTCATTTTTCCGCCTTTTCCCGTTCTTTTTGTTGTCAAGCAGGGATTGGTCAAAGCACAATCAACCTATTTCTACAACAAGCAGTGGCGTAGTAGTTTTTTATTTTTTTTTTAAATGTCCTTCATTTTATTTGCAAGGGAGAAAGAATGTAAGTTAACTTGTCAAAGAATAAGCCACTTGGTTGCAGGAGACTGACGCACTGCAGGAGTTTTTGAAAAAGGAAAAAAAACAACAACAGGCTGAGCATTCTCCAGGCCACTCTTCTCTACTCTGAAGATACAAGCAAGCTCCTTTCAAATTCTCGTGCTTAGCATTTTCATTATAGTTACCCGGGAATTACCTGAAGGTAGGAAAATACGTTGTATGACCTAAAGCTACAGCAGATCTTGCTTTGGCGCTGCACCAATTGCAACGCAACAGATTCCGATTTGAAAAGAAAAAAAAAAAAAGAAAAAATCAGCTGAACTACCCCCTTTCTTGTAATTCCATTTGGCTTGATTTACAGTGAAGTCCTGTCACATATTTTCCTGTCATGTTTATTGCTTGTGTTTGATGTGGTGCATGGTTGAAATATTTAAGACTGCTTATTTACAATCCTCCTGGGACCAAAAAAATGGTTGAAGATGGCAGTTGATTTCCCTGCAGTGCAATGATCAATAAATTCTACATATTAATTAAGTTCCACTGTCATTTCTAGGGCCTCTCCGAGGGAGAAAACCCCCTTCTGGGCTCTTATTGGCCAATCACGGCACTGCGTAGCACTGCACCGCCTCCACCACAGCTCCACTGCATTCATGAAACAAACATGTATAGAGACGCTGCGTCAGAAACACGTGTTTCTCACTGAGCCGTTAGGGGAAGAGAAGGAGGGGGCGTCATCATCATCATCATCTGTAATTTACAAGAAGTATTTTTCAGTCATTTCTTTTTATATGACATGCTGCATAGTGGCAGCTCTGTAAATGTAAAAAGTTATCAGCAGTGGATCAAACGGCCGTAAAATGCTTTTACAGCCCTGGTGGCCTTCTAAAAGGATTAGATTCTATTAATGTGTGAAACATAAATAACAGAGATTGAGACTATGTTGCATATCAGTCCTGCGGATACACATGATTTGCTTCTGACTTTAAAAAAGATAAGAGACATAACGTAAGATAATAATGTAATGTAATGTGTCATTATGAATTTGGAAATAACATGCACAGCTGTAGTGACCAGTGCTTCACCTGTTCTCAAGTGTGTAGTTTTTTATTTGTATTGTTCATAACAATATGTGTCAGGCAGAAGATCTGCTGAAGGGAGAAGCCAAAAGAAGAACAATATTTATTGTTTAGTTTTTTTTCACATTTTTCACTAATGTTTAGTCATACACTGACTTCTTCCCAAGTAAAGGAGCATTGAAAATGTTTTTAGTTATTTTAATATGGGATATTTAAACACATAGATGTTGTGAACATAACTAACATCATTTGGTATCTTTTATTTACTTAGGTTGTTCAAAATTTAGTGTATAGTGCAGATGTGAATGCCTCATATGGATAAGGGGAGTACTGACACTACAGAGGCTGCAGCATTTACAGAGCTTCAAGTCTCCACTAGCATCTTCTGCTAACGAAAATGTAGGCGTTGCAGCTCTGAATCCTGCCAGTAGCCAAGCAACATACCACGCCACCATCTCACTGTGCTCTCAGTCCATCCACACCTACAATCTTTCTCACTCTGAAAATGGATTTCAAATTCAACCTCTGCCTAGTGTTGTAAGTGTGATCATGCCAGAGGGTAATTAAAATGTTTCTGCACCACTCAGCCTTTCACAAAAGTTTCCCTCTGTATATCATTTGACATCAAAACCATTTTAAATAAATTGCTGTATGAAAATGCAATGTTCAGGCGGCCAATTAAGTTTGATTCTTGAAGTGTTATTCTCTGAGCGTGAGTAATGAGGCCCATACCTTAACCATGAAGTGTGCTCGCTGCTTTTGATGTTCTTCATTCAGAAAGCAGCTAATGAGTGGTGGAGATGTTATAGTTTCCCATCAACAAATCAAATGATAGAAGAGATGGATCAAAAAGCTTGATGACTGATTAACACCCCTTCACTGCGGGGCTGAACTAACACTTTCCACCGCACCAGCCAAGACAATTTACTAAAAGGGACATTGGTGATCATTCGTCTTTATCCTTTAAAGCTGCAGTGTGCAACGTTGGGTGATTTTTGTAGTTATTATTCAGCCTCTGTTTGATCCTTGTGAACACAAATGATGCAGCATTATGTGTATAGCATCTGAAATGGGATCTATCATGAGGGAGCATGTGTGTGTATACAGCAGCAGAGCAGGGGTAGGGCAGGACAGGAAACTTTTCCCTCATTAAACTTTTTGCAGCCGTCTTGCTTTGCTAGTACAATGTTGCTGTTGCTTCTCCCCATCTTGGCATTAAACAAACCAGTCCCTGTGTGCAGTACAGGAATGTCACCAGGTGAAAGGAGATCTAAACTCCACTGAACCGAGAAACACAGTCGTTCGAATGATCTGTGCTACAGTTTTAAGCTGTCGAGTTTGCTTATCATCTACACGGCTTGTTTACTCCACTTTAATAAAACAATCTGTCAGAACAGCTGTGAAGTAGCATAAGAAAGCCAAGTGGTTATGTTGCTGGGAGTTTTGACAAAGTCATCTGTCCCAGTTCCAGCCCTGATGAACTCCACCTCAGTTTCAAAATAAAAGTACCCCAAATCCCATTCCAACACCTTTCATTTGCTAGGCATTGAAATTCAAATATGTCCTGATTATAATGTTTAATGTGCATGCCACCCTCAGCGATTTTTAAAGCGTGTGATATAAGCATGAAAAGGACCTCTTTTGCTATTTGCACACTCTCTAAGGCTCTCTGTTGCTTTTGTGTGCACCAAGTGCCTAGTCCTGGAGAAAACACAAGGACAGCGAAGGATTATGGTTCTGTATGTGCCTTTCTTTGCCTTTAATATGCAAATTGAAGATTAGCTTCAGAAGGAAACAGTTTGGCATGGGAGTTATTTTACCATGAGGTGATTCCAACTTAACCGATTCAGCAGGAAACAGTTTCCAGAGGAGCTCAGCAGGGCTATGAGGACATAAATACATCCATATCAGGAAATTATCACTTGCCTACACCATATAGTCTAGCATTTATTTATTTTTTTATTTGAAGCACAGCCATTGATCAGGAAACACAGATTCATGATCCCAGGATTAAAATTATACAATGCTTATGTAGTGCTAACATCTATTACTGTGTGACATAATTTCTGTGTGTGAGAGAGCTACTTATACAGTCGCGCTAGTACATTTAACCTCTTCTACACTCCTGAGAGGAAACCAGTGATTGATTTTTGCGCCCATCATCTCATGCGGCTGCATCTCAGCCTCCTCTTGGAGTTTTTGTTAATTCACTACAAGCATGGTTACTTCCTGTGTTTCAATAAGATGCAGAGATGCAGGAGCTACGAAGACTGTTTAGCAACAAATTGTAGAATTTAATGGAAACTGTACATAGAGGGCGGCAGCAGGTGTGATGTGATTATATCAATGATAATGTTAGTATACACTAAGGGTGGGCAATATGAGTTTAAAAGGGAACTTTGCAATAACAATTTGCAATAACAACATTCCAAACAATATTCCATGAAGAGTTTGTTTTTTAAATGCATCAATTCACAATAAACCTATATTTAAGATGCTACAAGAATCTCAATATAACAAAAACAGTCAAAAATGAAATAAATAAAAAAATGAAATGAATAATTTCCATGTGTGGACAACAGCAAGTAAAACTGCACAAGCTAGTAGAGGTCAACATGTGTTCATCGTTCACTTAGGGATGTGTTTATTGCACACTACCACTGCTGACTTTGTCTTGCGGTTAATTTGACTTAATCTGCCTTCGCTTCACTCCGTGTCTGTGTCATAAGCCTCAGCCACATGAGAGAGTGAGAAAGGGACATGAGAAAAGAGCAGACGCAGTGCTGCTGTATGAGTGAATGTAGGGGAAACACTGCATCATAATATAGGCTATATTGATTTTATTGCAATATGGCATTTTCCTATTAAATAAAAATGCATATTGGTATTATTGCAAACAGCAAGATATGGCATGGCAATATGCTCTCAAAACTACTACAATTGAACTCAGATTGAAAGGTCACAATTCTTATTAAATCAGCAGGCCGGCTCCTCACACCTCTGTTGTTTTGGAATATCGATTATGTGCAAACACACGCGCACTCTCACACATTTAGACAGTGAGGTGCAGGTTATCCATTCAAAGTCCATGCTGAGTGTGTACCATTGATCAGAGTACATTTGCTTGTGGGTTGTTTGTTACCCAGTGGGCATTCATGGATTCTCGCACTGGCTCAGCAGGGGGTTCAGGTTTATTGACAGTGTGATAAAGGAAAATGGAGGAACCTCTCGAAAGAGCCACCAAATAATTGCATTAACAAACACAAATTAGTGTGCTGAATGTGTCATTTAGGATAATGAAACAACCTAGAGTGTCTATGGCATTGAATTTGTGTCCTGTGTTTTCAAACTAATTTAAATTTTCGTAATGTTTGAGCTTTGACCTTGAGTGACAGCTGAGATTTTTGCCTTCGCTACTTAACAGGGGGAAACAATTATTTCTCGTTGCCTTTTACATGTTTTTCCAACCTCTTAATTAGCCTGTGTGTGTGGACATTTTTCCCACTGTGATTCTGTGCCCACATGCACCCCTAATGACTTTAGCATTAAGGACATTCTTGCCTTTCAGTCGTTCTCCACCTCCATCAATGAATTCAAACAATGCCAGTCTGTGCGCTTGGCAAGCCAGGGAATGGCTGCTTTAAATGTTCCTTGACCTCTTTCTGGCCCGCAGAATGGAGTCAGGCTGTGGCCGAGCAGCCTAATTGGGTTGACAGCACAGTGTCTTGCCTCTTGCTCTTATTCATGACATCCAGCTCTCTGACAGAGTGGCCTGCCTCCACAGTCCTTTGGCCGTCAAAGGCAGTCGTGCTATTGTTGAAACAAGCAGGCACAGGCGCCTTGACGCTGTTGACTCCACCAAAGACTTTTTGAGTGTTTGCATTTTTATTGTTGAGCTGTAAACACTCGACAGACAAAAACCAACAGTGGATGAAATGCAGCTGTGGAGTTAATGAATAGATTTTAATGGACACTCAAAGAATGTGTTTGTTAATTTTCCCTCACCGTGCGCGTGTGCGGTTTTAATGAAGCTGAATAAATTGTGCATCAGGTTGCTGGTGCATACAGCGTGATTATGTTGAATATGTTCTCACTGTTGTGTAGTGCCAACAGTTTAAACAAGGCAGTGTATGAGGAGGGACAGTGGGGATGGAGAAAGGGTGAAGGGGAGCCAAGGCAAAGTGGAAAGTACATGAGGTTGGGCTCCATGAATTAATTTCCCCTCTCTCCTGTGTCACTGGGACCTCGTCTGAACCCATTACGGTAGTAACAAGGTGACAGCGAGCAGTGTTGCTATGGGTTCTGGCCTCTGGAGCTGTCTCGCTGATCGTCTATGTTAATTAAGGGAGAGAATGAAAGTGTGAGGTATGGGGACAGCATTGGACAAAAACGTTTAACTCGATGGCGCAAGTTTCGCTCTTTCTCTCAAACAAGTTTGCAGCTTGAAGGCGGAGATAAATAGACAGTGATTCATGCTGAGAGCCTGATTCATGTAGGTAAGACAGGTATACAAATCACGCCACAGGCAAAGGCATCATCCAGCCATGAATTATTGAGATCCTGTTACGTCTGTCATGTTGAATTTCTTTTTAAACTTCACATTTCCCAAATCTGTGTCAGTCTCACATCATTTAAAGTCATGGTCACTGTGACATGTTTGTCAACAGGAAAAGCCTGTTTTTTTTTTCTTTTTCATTCACAAGGGAAAAGCACCGTCAGCTCAGGTGAGAGGAAAAAAGAAGGCATCGGAGAAGTTCAATGAGAATGTTTTTAGTGCAAAGTAAGTGGGCGATCATGGAGATGTCATCAATTCCAATGCATGCCTGTTGCCACGGAAACAGAAGCAGAGAGGCTTTTGTCAAGGATCCTGTTAAACATTTAGAGTGTGCAGGGCCGAGAACTGCGAGACAGCGAGAAAAAAGAAAGAGTAGAAGGTCTGTGTTGCAGAGAATTGTCCATCTTTTCATCTGTTTCCCCCCCTTATAAATTATGTGTGGGAATTTATTTGGTTCATTTCTGTTAACCAAACAACCCATTCAGAGTTGATGAAATCATAGAGCTTGCAAATCTCTAATTTCCAGTATCCCTCTAATATTCAAAGTCCAAATGAAGTGCTTTTTTTTGGAATATAATTTCCACAGATGTAAAACATTTTGGAAATGATTGATTACACACTTTCTTAATAGTTTAATACAGTGCAAGGTAATACTAGAATTCACCCAGTCACTCATCTGCAGCGGGTTTTGCATCTGCTTGATCGAGGATCCCCTCTCCAGTGATAATCTCCCGACAGACAGCCTCCTCTTTTCTTTGCAGTAACAACATGGGCTCGGCAGATAGGAGCTCTGTGTAATTCCTGTTAATTACTGTCCAGCAGGTGATAAGACGTGGTTGGAAAGGCTAAGAGAAGAGATAAGGAGGATCAGGGATTAGCCTGAAGGATTTCCAGCCTCTTGGACAAAAAACACTCCAGTTGTCTAGAAAGAGTATGAAGTTTGTCTGCGGTAGCGTTTGTTTCTTCTTTACTAAATGAAATAACGCACGTAGCATATTAGATCTGGAGCAGTGGTAGTGGGTGGAAATGGCTCCCAAAGGGACTGACTACACACTCCTAACTCAAGTTCTTCTTGTGTACATGTTGTGGAGCTGTTGATGGTGTCTCATGGCAGATTGACTTTGCTGAGGTGTCACTGAAATCACTTGTAGCGTTTGCTGATGAAGACCATGTGTTCAAACAGCACAGCTGTTCAGTGCACTTCAGTTGAGAACTTAATTTGTTTTGCAGTTGGCAGTACATAACCATCAAAAACAATTTTAAAAACCCCACAGTAAACAAGGGCATAGGACAACTCACACAACATGGCCATACCTGACTTCAACCGTCCCCATCAAAGTTCAAGTACTGAATAAAGTGTAATATGAACAGTGTTATCAAAGGTTGACTCATCACATAGAGAACAAAGGAAGGTTATGTTTTCAAGGCTTGCTTTAGGGAGACTGGAGAATGAGGAATAAATGAATCCAGAACAGAATGATGATGATGACTGGTCAGGTTGGCGTTTGTATCATTTTGTCAAAAGTAAATTGTCAAGTTCAAAAATGTTCTTTCAAATAAAATAGCTTTCAAGTGACAGTATGGTAAAAAACCCTTGTGGTGCTCTTAAGTAAGACCATTGACGATGCTACACTAAATATTAATAGCACATTTTCAAAAAAGTTCAAAGCTAATTGGCACAAAAAACATGAGACCTACTTCATTTTGTTGCCACTGACCAAAGCCTCCTTTATTATGTACTAGAAAAGATTTTCACAAGTTGCCAGTCAACTCTGCTGTACCGTAAAATCAGAAGCAAATCACAGTTACAGTTTGTCTTCAGTGTCTCAACAGTCCTCTGGCCTGACAGCCAAGCGGGCGCTTCATTTTCTGCACAGAGAAGAGCCAGTAATGGGTGATAGTGTGGTATAGGAAATAGGAGGCTAATGAGAGAGGACACCGTGTGTGGTTCTTTGAAGGAATTGAACTCTACATGGTAATCTGTAATGGCTCCCTGTGGCTTTAAGTACAGGGATATATGAGCTCATATTGGAGGAACGAGGCTACTTGTCTAAATGCGTTAGTCTAATAAATAGGGGTACTGGTGCAGTGAATCTGTGTGTTGACCTTGTTAGTATTTACTTCTTGAATTGGTCTCCATGGTGGTCTGACTTGTAGACTCTTTATTTCAGACTTTTTGGTTTAATCCTCGTGTTTGTTGCGACTTGGAAACAAACAGCATCCTATTCATTTGGCAGATCATTATTAGCAGCAGAGACATAATTCGCACTCGTAACGCAGTCAAACACCAAGATGCTAATTACCTTTCAGTCATCAAAAAAATGTTTAGTTTCCCACCCCTCCTATTTCTCCCTGAACAGTTGCAGCTGTAAACAATGTATTTGGTGTTTGTGGAGTGTTTATACAAATAATGCATCATATGACAACCACTCATCGAGTTCATAAATGATTAATAGTGAAAGCTACTAAGAATATGGAAATGTCACTGCTGAGCAATCACAGTTTACCTCACTCTCAGTGATTGTTTATCACAAGGAAGAAATGTGATTATACATGGTGGATTTGATTCTTCAACTAAAATAGATGTAAATGCTGATGATCTGTTTCTGCTGTTTTAAATTCTGCTGTTTTCTCGTTTTATTATAAATGACAGTTAAATTTGTCAAAGGGGCTTAATGGACCTTTTTATGGTTCCAGATATTAGACAACACAGAAAATTAGACACCATCTACATTAGTCCAGTTTCATTGTCCCTGTTTTAGCGTTTTTCATTACAACGCTGAATTCTCATTTATATTTTCCAACACATTTTGTACGTTATCTCCCTTATCGCCTTATCTGCCATGGTCACTAATGCTCATGTGGCTGAGCAAATCCCTGCACTCAGGTTTTTCAAATCTGGATGAACATCTCCCAACAGAGTGGAGGTTATTATAGCAGCACAAGGTTGAAGACAGAGATCAAACATCAGTGTAGCTTGGTAGTACATGTACTTTTGTCCACGCTAGTGGGGTATTAGGTGCCATAATAACAAATAAGAACAAGTAACTGACATTGTCCACTGCTGTTTATATTTACTGCAGATTGCAATAATAAAAACATGTGGTGGTGAGTGTCAGACAATCAAGGCACTGTTCAGCTTTGTCTGGTTTATAATGAATTGTGCACTGATTTCCATCCACAAAAGAGAGTTAAAAAATGTGCTGTGCAAATGAGTAAAGCAGATAAGAAGACAGGAGGAGGAACTGTCGTGCGGAAATCATTGAGGAAAAGAGATTATGGCGCTTTTCTGATAAAAAAAATAAAAATAATAATATTATGAGGGTGTAAATGGACAGTGAGGTTTTACTTTTAGTGACTTTGATAAATCCATTCTGTCTCCATATGGTCAGGTTTCCACATAAACTGGTAAATTATAAAACTACAACTGAGGGTAAACAGGGCATAAAATCCCAAATCTGAATGTATGAATTCTTCTTTTCCAGTGTGGGAACTGGTGAAATAAACAAAAAAACCAGATCCATGATTGCTGTTCTCTAGTCGGGTAACAATCTAATCTAATCTATGCTAATGTTAACTGAGATGCAGGGTAAACACTGAAGGAACTTTTATGTTAAGTTTTCATATTTTTAAGTTTTCAAGCACTAGAGATTTTCTGTGGTTGCTCCAGTATCACTTTGGCATGTTCTGACCTAATATTATCATCCATGCTTACTGTTCCAATGGCAGGTGGACAGGCTGTGCTGTGGCCACATGAGATTGGTTTTGGCTTCCCACGCCTTTTTATTTAAATACACACCGACACTGAGTCTGTTTGGATGAACAAAATAATGTTTTTAACTTGTCTGACTGTACAGTTGTGTGTGATGTCAATGTGTTTGTGTGTTTGTGATGGCATGTGCAAGTGAGAGGAAAAAAGAGTTAGAACACACCACTGTAATATGCAATATTGTATTATAAAATGTAAATTGGGTAAGAGGAATCCTACTCACTATAGATGTACATTTTGTATCCATGTAATAGTTTTTTTTGCTTTTCTACTTTACCAGAACATTTTCTCTTCAAAATGAGAAAGTAGTGATTTGAAGCACTGCTGGATGCCTCTTCACTTTGCATTTGCATCACTTGCAACAACATCCAAACTGAAATCTGCATTGCTGGAATAAAGCAATGTTCAAACTCCCTGAGTGGAGTGTTTTAATGGAGCTGCTCTCTCAGGTATCCTCGGCGTATGTAAATGAGTGCAGCTTGTTAGTGTGGTGCAAATACGGGCAATAAAATGATGCAGAGGGAGAAACTGGGGGAAAGTATTGTACACTCTATGGCACTCTTGCCCCAGAGTGCTCTGTGAATTATTTATGAAAGTGCTGACAGAAGAGGAGCAGGTTCAACAAGGCACGTTTCTCAGGGGGGCAACATCAGCCGACAGTCAGGTGGGGCTCAGTTTGTCTTTCGGCCTCTGGATTTTAATGATGGTCCAGTGGTCTCGTTATATGAATCCACACTGTAGCTTTTCTCCTGTGTCAGCTGAAAAGAGTGGTTGCGTATGAATCTGTAATCTCCGCTGTGGCACCTCTGCCTCCATTTTCTTTTTTTTTCTAATGTACTCTCGCCCCATCGCTACCACTCTTAGTTGTGCCTTGTGCAGTCTCCATTTCTCTCCC
Source organism: Solea senegalensis (assembly GCF_019176455.1). Lineage (NCBI taxonomy): Eukaryota > Metazoa > Chordata > Actinopteri > Pleuronectiformes > Soleidae > Solea > Solea senegalensis. The sequence goes on along the minus strand of NC_058022.1, from coordinate 27,223,143 downwards.
TCTTACTTTCCACACTTTGTCATTTCTCATCTTGTTTTTATGTGTCCCTTCTTCACTGTGTCTATTTCTGCTCTCATCACCCTCTGTCCGCCTACTCCCCACTTGCATGTCGTACATCTCTGTCTATCTCCTTCTACACACTTCTAACATTATCTCTGATGATCGACGGCACATTAAACATAATGTAAATCATTCCCTTTTTTACCTACATTAGCTGATTAGGTGTCTCTCTAATTCTGCTCTTGCAGTGAAGCAGAAAAAGCTGGATGTACCATTAAATTCAGGTGGTGATCAAATGCATCTTTAATGAAAACACTTAATTTTGAGCTTTCATTAGAGAAAATACATAAAAACTATATCTTGTATAAAATATGAGGATTTATTGAGTGGTGCAGCGAAGCGGATTTGGGCATTGCAGAGAAGTATTCATTTTCACTGTTTGGTCATTTCAAACATATACTGTTATGATTCAGGTGAATTTGCCTCCACTGAATGCAGGAGCACTCAGTGTGGTAGGTTTAATGATGTGGCACCTTTGGGTTGGAAAGATTAGCCAGTGAACTTTTGAGGAACCACCCACAGGATTGCACCAGCAGGCAATGTATATGGCTGCAGCTGATAAGGCATAAAACACTTCAATGAAATGTTAATCCCTCCAGGATGTTTTTTTGTTAGTTTTTTTTTTATACCGTTACAAACATCACCCATCCAAAAAGGGAAATACATTCAGCAGCAGGATCCAGACAGTTTGAAGCCTAGAAATGGGAAGACGTGGAATATTTACGATGTGGCATTCAGTGATTTATTCAGCTCTAGGGATTTGTAATAATGGACAAAGAAAATTCAGCACTGTCAGGTGAAATCCAGATACACAATGGAACTCCAATTGAACTTGGAGTTAAACTGTTGCAGATTCAGGTGCAAATATCACCCTACACCACATCTCACGTGCCTGTGTCACTCAATCCTGCTGTACAGATGGGAGCCTGCTCCTGGCCCCTTATAGCTAAGATTGGGGCCAAGGCCTCCACCTCCACATCTAAGACCCTGGATTCTTTCTGCAGACGTCCTAAAAAAACAGGCAGAATATCGTCAGGTAATTACTGATATAAATCACTCTCTGTTTGCGATAGATGACACACTAAAAGAGATACAAGCATCATCAAAGAAAAACAAAAATGAAATCAGCGTGGGTGTTCAATCAGTCTTTCTCATACGGAATAACCTACTTACCAAACGTACCCCCCATGCTCACAGAGACAGCCCTCTGCCCTTCAGCAGCCTGCTACAGCTCCACTGTTCACCCGCGTGCATAATTGCGCACTGAACTCATGCTTGTAATTATGTCACCTAGTCTGTTGACAAACATAATCCTCCACCTGATGTTACATATTTTGAAGTGCTGAATATGTTGCAGTAGATAATGATTATTGTTGTAATCATTATTATTTTTTATCAATGGCTAATTTCAGCATTTTGTGTGCAATATCTAATTTAACTGTAAGTCACTGTAGTAGTGTAACCTAACAACAGTTATCCACAGTCCACGCTGATTTCAAACTTGCATACACCTGGTCTGAGCTAAAGTAATGAGTGTTAAAGCTATGGGAATGCCAGTTTGACCAGGTGCGTCTTGATTTGTCTTTTGAAAGTCTGTGGTGAGTCGGAATTCCGGATGTGTAGTGGGAGGATGTTCCAGGGGGTAGGGGCAGAGGTGGAGAAGGCTCTGTCCCCCAAGGTTCAGCGCTTGGTTCTGGTGATGGGGGTCAGGAGGTTGGAATCAGCAGGTCATAGACGGCGGGTGGTTATTGAGGGCTTTGTAGGTGATGATGAGGAGTTTGTAAGAGAGGGAGCCAGTAGAGCTGTTGCAGGATGGGAGGTAATGTGGTCTCTGGAGCGAGTGCAGGTGAGTAACCGGGCAGCTGAATTTTGGATGTATTGCAGTTTTTGGAGGTCGGTAGAGGGGAAGGCCATAAAGAATGCTGTTAAAGTTGTCGAGTCTGGAAGTTATGAAGGCGTGGATGAGTATTTCGACAGTGGGGTGAGAAAGGGAATCTTGGAACATCAGAAAAGTAAGACAGTGATTTTGTGTTGTTTTGCTGAAAAATGGATCACATTTATCTTGATAGCAAAGCATCTAAAATAAACTAAAACAACATGTGGACGTATTTCGGGTGCTACCCCGTAGATGACAAAGAAAGAAACAAATCTGTTGACTCACCTGATGGCTTATCTGTTAGCTCCACCCTAATGAGGTGGCAGAGGAGGCATCAAAGATGAGCAGCCCACATGTGCTCAACCTTAGGGGGTATCTGAAAATCCTCAAAGGAATAGCGTGTTATGTAGTAAACTTGAGTTTTGGAAAAACCTACTTTGGATTCAGTGTAATTGTATTTGTCACGCTGACTCACTCTATCAATCTTCTTTGCTTCTGTTCCTCTCTGTCTGATATTTTGTGGGATTTGTCTTGTTCGATTTAAGATTACACACATTTACTCAGTCCTGTGCTCCCCCTTTTGATACCTTATATAATGCATTATATCACCTCGATTTAAAAAAAGAAAAAGAAAAAGCCCAGCATAACAGCATTTCAGCAAATCCCACTGTTGAACACGTACAACCACAGTCTTCCTACCCAACACCCCCCTAATGCATTGCTCCTTGGGGCTACTGAATAATCTGACAGCACCTCCGCTTATAGGTCTTCTCACTGTCAGATTCACCTCTCCAGAGGATGGACACATCACAGGTGTCAGCAAACAAGAGTCTCCGCTAGCACCGTCTCCCCCAGGGCTCACTTGTCAACAGGAGCAGCACCTCCGATGTTTGACCTCAAGGGAGCAAAGTGAGGAAGGAGGGAGTGGACTGATAGGTGCAGACAGCGATGGAGTTATAAGAAAAAACACAATCGTGCTTGCTGTTTTTGACACTGCAGCATGTCTGAGACTGTATCATGCAAGGGAGAAAACATAGATAATCTATTAAAACCAGAGTAGGTGGGAGTAAAATACTGTATCGGTTGATCCTAAAGAGAGTTCCATGGACACCACACCTTCACACATCCTGACAACTTTATAATCATCATATTTATATTTACAATACCTCTTATTGTCACCCTACTATGGTGCTGTGCTGCTGGAAATTTGAGTTCCCCCGCTGGATTGTGTTACAGCCTGGCTACTTACTTACTTATCTACCTACTGACTTCTTAGCCCTGCTTGGGGTTTAACAGTCTTTTCTCGTCTTGTCTGTACAAAAACACAATCCTGCTTTTTCCTATTTCTTATGTTGGGCACAAACTCTCACGCGATCCAATTTACATGCAAACAACACCCTGGCCTTTACATCCACACTATATACCCCCCTAAACCCTGAATCAAATCAGAGTCACGACTTGATATGAAGTGCTCCGTTCAGCTTTGTGGCCCATTTTCCCTACTGATAACAGAATTGTTCTTCTGTATCCCATTTCCACCATTGTGGTCAAATCTGTTCTCACTGCAGTGCATAGCCTTTTTACAGGGTACATCCGTTGCTTCTCCAGGATTCCACTTGCAATCAGATCCGACACATCCCTTCCCTGGAAACTTTAACCTTGTGAACAACCATGCAGATTGAACTATCTCAGTAGTTCCATGCATCTCTAAGCTCACACAATGTCTTCATAGCTGCTCAGGGCGCCTTGGCACCTATGAATCTCTGCGTCATCCAGAAAGTTTGACAAGAGAGCACGCAGTGCCCACACATACATGAATTATCTCTCTGGTGAGTAGCAGGGGGCCAATTATGGGATACTATGACAGGGAAGAGCTGAAGGTAAGTCCCCCCCAGGCAGGCCGCAGTGCTCCTGACATATTGCAGCATGTCCACAGACAGTGATATGGAGCCTGTGATACCTCATGATAGGAAACAAAGACGATGGAAACCTTAAAGCTGTTGTGAAGGATGCATTGGTTTGTGTTCCCTCAGCAGACAATAATCGAATCATACTGAACTCTGCAGCACTGTGCTCCTCTGCCCTCTCTTCGTCTTTATTGAGATAAGAATTAGACCGTGTTCCTCATGAGAATCTCATCATTTCTAACTTTTCGATAAACTTCAATGAAGAATTGTTGTGGAAAATAGGAATTAAGAACTGGCCTTCTCTGGTCTTTTTGGATGTACCGCTCTTTGACAGACTTTAATGCTAACCATACTGTACAGCTTTCTTTTAGCTTTTTGGTTCGCTTCTATGTGTATTAGTAACTAATCAGGTTAACTTAAACTTAACTCGTTTTGCTGTGTTTTGTCTTTTACTTAAATACCTTTATATTACAATAATTTAACAAATTAATGTTATGTGTTTCTCAGTATATTAAAAAGAACTCACAAAGTTTTCAGGTACTGTGACAATGAGGGTTTATTAAAGTGCCCAAAGAGGCAACATTTGGATTAACTCCAGAAGACAACACACTATTTAAATTGAAGCGTATATTGAAAGCTCATATCTTAGTAAATGCACAAAAAAAAGCGTGTTCACCATAACAACAGAAGGTGGTTTATTGGGTGAGTAATTGTATTTTGACGTCAACTTTAAGTGCTGGGAATGAAGCCAAGACATGTAAGGCAGCAACAAGTAAGCACATTTTAAAATCCTGTCCGCCCTCCTGCTTAATTATCTGTACATGCCAATAAATTACCCTCCTCCTCCTCCTCAAGATTAATAATATCACTTTGAGGGGGTTTTGGCCATAAATTGTGGAATAATGATTGGTAAAAAGACAAGTTCCCACTGGATTGTCTGTGAAAAGTTGAACAGCTATTTTTGGATTAAAGTTTTAATGAGGTAGATTTAATTCAGTGGCAAATTCCCATCACTGTTGGTGACGTTTACTTCTTCCTGAAGATAGCATCAGTTTTCAATCCAACATTTGTTTAGCCCTTTATATTTCAACATCACCAAAATCTGAAGAAAAGCCTAAGATACCCATTTCTTTATCAATGGTAGCCTGATGCAATTCAGCCAGACCTTACCTTCTCTTGATGAGGGGAAAAGAAAATACTCCTTCTCCACTATTGCTGTCATTGCTGCTCTATCCACCCACACAGACACACAGTATAACTCAGCTGAACATGACGGAGTCAAGCTTAGTCTTTAAGTGTGGTTAAAATGGAGGGACTTAAAAGTAAACAGATGACCCCCAGGGAATTTTGCGATAATAAAATATGTGTTACAGAATATATTACAGACTAATAATGTCAAAGTCTCTGCATGGCTGAGTTCTCAGTACTTAATAATCTTCAACAGACAGGAAACATTGTATAAAAGTGCTGACATGCCTCAGTAGTTTTGCTAAGATCAGCAGCTCATCATATCCCTCATAATTTGGATATATTGTAAGGATGGCTGTCAATGCAGTTAAGAAGCAGAATCCTTGAGTATTCCAAATTCTGTAAAGATATTGTTGTGTATGGCTGTGACTCATAGTGCGCAGAGCTGAAATAATCCACACAGTGTGAAAGATAATATTTGACATTTTCCCAGTGAGTGGAAACAAAGAGGCCAATATCTCTTGGTAAGTTTGACAGCTGCCAGTAAAATACACATAGGAATGAAAGAGAAATGGCTTTTCTGTGGTGCTTTTCAAGGCTGTGGCATTGTGCGTTTTTTGTAGAGGCTGAACATTTAAAACTCAAACCTTGTGCACAGCCTTGTTTATCAGTGACAAATAGGCCTTTGCCAGAAGCACAAAGGGGCTGTATGTGCCGGTGCAGGGACGTCTGAGTGGCCCCTGCTCTCTCATCTGCCAAAACTGGCATCAAGTCTGTTGTCACCCAGATTCCCAGGACAGTGTGCACGCTTGTTCCTCCTCTGCAGTCACAGCCAGGATTCCCCCTTCACCCTCCCCCTGTTTGTTTTCTGTCCTGTTTATCTCTTCGCATGAGTTTTATATGAATATCATGTAGTTTGTACTAGAGGTCAACCAACAGTGAATTTTAAATGGCAAAAGTATATTGTTAAAATAATTGACCAATAGCCCCAACCTTGCCTCAAAATTAGGGGTTTTTAGTTTTTAAGTGTCTGTATATTGCAAGACATTTTGAAATAACATTATCCATGAAAAGACTATAAACATAGCTAGCATTTGGCGAGTGGACTGCATGTGTGTTTGCAGAAGTGATACAAATGACAAGGTTTCTTGAATGCATCTCGTAGCTGCTCCTGTAAAGTGAACACAGTCGTTTTTTGTTAATAATCATCAGAAAAAAGTCACATATGTCTATATTTTTAGCACAAGTGGCCTTTATCAAATATAGTACTTGACCCTTAATTTGTGCTAGGCTTGCTAGTTGCTACTAACCAGTGGCAACCATGGCCTCAAGATGGGCAGAGGCAGAAATAAAAAAAATATTACTATTGTTATTATAAAATGAATCATCTAAAAATATAAAGTATTTATTAGTCACCCTCTCCTTTCTGTACACACACTTCCCTTTCCCTCGTTCTGTTCCTGGTACTCAAACAGCAGTGATCACTGCAGAGCTCCACTGTCCTGTGTTTGTCCATGTTGCACTGTGCAGACCTCTATTAATTCAATATACAGTACGTACATTCTACAAAGTCTGCCCCTGCTGCTTTCTTCAATTATGGAAATGTATCTTGATTGGTCATCCAAGGACAAGGATGATGAAGGCTTCCTCTAACTGCGATGTCTACTCAGTACATCAGCAAATATAAGTGTTGACGGTCTGCATGACACTGGTATTGCTCAGTTTATGCTGCTCCCAAGTGAGTGCCAAAGATGACCATCATGTTCATGCTGTGTTTTTTTTTTTTTTAAATGGTTTAACGTTTACAGGCATTCAAGTTAGTAAATCCATCCAATTTATTTATCCAATTTATCCAAGTGTTATTGAAACTCATTCATTAAATTTTATTGTACTAAAACATTATATTTTACATTTCATTCAGTCCTGACAGTGGGGTTTTTGGTCCTTGGATTTTTTTTACCCCATCTTTAAAAGCAGTAACCTCTTTTAGATTAAGCTAAAGGGGTCAGTGGTCGTTTATACTATCTGCCATACCTCATAAATGGCTCTGAGTTAGAAATATTCATTTACTTGAACAGCGTGCTTTTTCAAAGGTGGCGTGCAGCTGAAGGTGATAGATAATAAAGTATATAAATGTCAGATGAATGCAGAGTGGGAATACATGAGTTGGAGCACATCGGCGAAACTAGCCGCAAAAGATGAATTAAGTCACATGCTCGTATATGTGCTTTCTCTTGCATGTCCCTAAAACTGCACATAATTGTGCCAAAATGTATATTTTTTCCTGGGTCTTTTGGTATTTGTCTTCTTTAATTTGAGCTGTGTTGTCATAGCTCTCTGGACATATTGGAGTGGGTGGCTGTGCAAACATCAGGGGGCGGCTCGTCTCAGATGTCCAAATGGAAGTTACACATTTACCCTGCTGCGACAGTTACACTGTTATTGCATTGATGCATCCACACACACACTCCCAGACGTAAGATGTGCTTTTACTCTGTTGACCTGATGAGCTCTTTCTGCAGCACGTTGGACTCCATGGTCAGATGGCCTTTTCCTCCATCAAATGATCTACCATGGTATATTTGGTATATCAAACATCCTCACCTTGCTCTTACAAATAGAAAGTGCGTCAAAGCTACAGTTGAGCACTTTCACAGCCATGAGGACAGTGCAGAGGTTAATTAGACCAATGAATTTTCCTATTTTGGCATATGTTTTTTGCCATTTTTCAATAAACTGCATCATCATCTCAATAACCAACTGATTATTTATTCATTTAAAGTTACACATTTTGTTCTCTGACACTTTCTTAAAACCTTTAATATTTAATTCATGCAGTGCATTGCGGTACAGACACAGTACAGTACAGAGCCTAGAGACAGACAAGGGTTGTTCAATAAATACATTATATTACATTTGATCAGATAGAAGGGAAAATACATATTGGCTGCACAGATTTCTAAAGATCAGCATTGGCTACAGAAAAACCTACATCTGTGAAACTGTATAATGAGTTAGATGTTACATGTAACTTGGGTCGGGGGTTGTGTTTAATTTTGTAATCACCATCTGTGCCCATTATTTGGTGGAGAATACACAAAATAAATGATTTTGCTGTATGTCAATTGTCCACCAGAGCTCGGACATTAAATGTCTTTGAATTTGTAGAAATGAACGATTACTGTCACACACAAGGGCTACTCCCTGTTATAAATGGTGCTTCTTTCAGTGTTTCTTTTTTAAGCATTGGAAGTTGGGTACCTTGCTCAGGGGTACCCCAGCCCTTTTTGGCCGGGCGGGGGATTTGAACCGGTGATCTTCCGCTTACAAGTCAAGTTCCCTTTACACTTGGCCACAGGCTGCCCTAATTGAATGATAGAAAGCTTTGTAGTGTTTCAGTACTAACCTTGAAGCGGTTTGTAAAAGTATGACAAAAATACACACATGAACAGACATAGCGCTACAAAACTTTGCAAGGTTAATCACATTTGATATGTGCTCTTCTCATGGTGAGTGTCCTCCACTCCAAATATAATTTTATCTGCTTTGTACAAAAGAACAAGAACAAATATAACTTTTCTTGTCGTTTTTTTTTCTGTTCTGTTCTCTTGTGCTATTGACAGGTGCACTATAATCATATGAGCTCATTCCATGATTCTGCAATTGTACTTTGAACTGCAGTATGCTAAAGATTGAGATAAAATGTATCTTTCACCAAAGCAGCTTGAGCAGCTGCTAATTTGCAGTTTTCATTGAAAAATCTGTGTTGTTCATCCATCAATCCTGTTTTGGGGGTTTTCCCCCTGTAGTCTTGGTTTTTATGCCTTCACTTCAAAGGGCCCCCACTGCTTGTGTAGTAGATGGGTCGCCATGGATACGTGACTGAAAAAAAAATACATGTGCAGGTTTTTTAGACCAACTTTGGCTGGTGCTGAAAAAAAATCATACATTTTAATGTGTGGTTGTAGTTTTTAAATAATGAAACATTTACACCGTCTCTTATTAAGCCAATTCCTTTCTTTTTTTATTGACTGTGTGTTTTATCGGTGGTTTGAGCTGTAAACTTCGATTGATCTCTAATTTCCTTTCTCACCTTTGTCAGCCAGACTCAAAATTCAAAATGACCTATTTGAAGTTATGCAACAAAAAGCATTCTAAGACGTGCAGGTCCAGTTTTAATGAACACTGTGTGCTAGACTAAGTTGACGAAACAATAAATAATAACTGTTGTGTGGACACTTTTTCTAGTAATGCATCAAAATCTTAAAATATAGTTTTTGGATTTAGCTGTTTCTGGGACATTCACATTTGTCAGTGAGCTTATTTTGTTCTTTTTTGGCTCAGCAAGGTTTAACTGACTGAGGTGGAGGATTTTATTCTTCGAGGCAGCCATTAAAAGTTTAAATAGCAGACTCCAATCTATGAAATGCTTATTTAAACCTCACTTCCTTTCCACATGTTTAATTCACTTTATATCCATAGACACACTGACAATCTGCATCTGAGTGATATCTCAGCTAAAACCCACAATGCATTTAAACTAACGGTAAACTAGCACTATTCCAAACAAGTACAGTGTATACAAAATTCCCCTTTTTTCATTTGCTCATACCCTGTACTAATAAACTGTGTTTGCTGTTGATTGATGAGCAGTTTCTCTTTTTGTACAAGGCCTTTTTTGATGGCCACTGCAACAAAAACATTACAGGCTTGTTGACAAAATCCAAACAAGTTTAACTGAATAATACAAATGAGATTTAGTTGTCACTTTGAACTCTAACCCCAGGTTCACGGCGACAACAATTGACCTTAAGTTTACCCCATTTTCAGTGAGATAACCCTGTTCAAATTGAGGCCAGTCCTGCTCTGGAACAAAGCCGTCTTGGTTTGACCTTGCTCGACTTTGAAAAAGGTTTTTATTTTTTTTCACTTCCAGGATAAAGAATCCAGGATAAATGCAATGTTATGCCATGCTGCTTTATCATATATGTAGAGCGATGATTTGGTAAATGTCAAAATAAAAATGTTTCTTTATGTAGATCATGCTCAAAAGCAGCCGCAGAGAAATGGATGCACAAACAGTGGCTTGTTGAGCTGTTTGTGAGAAACAGATAGTCTAGCAACAGCTTTGGGGAAGGTTTCCTGTCATGCAGATTGAAGAAGTTTTCGTGTGCCGATATTCCCCAACAGAAAGGGAAGTGTATTTATTCTAGACAAGAGAGCTGCAGAAAACTTATCCTGCATATTTTCGCCACAACTCCAAAATGCTCTTGAGCAAGACGTTTAACCCCAGTTTCCAGTTTAGCGGCACTGCAAACCTAGCTCTGGCTGTCACAGTGAATAAATGTGTGTTGTCAGTCAAACTGCCTGCTTAAATAAAGTTCACGGCAGCAGAGACCATTGCAAGGTATTGTCACTCATTCTGTCCACAAGGTAAAAGGGCAGCTGTCAGACATCTAGTTTTATAGTGTGTGTTAGTGAGATTATCTTAAGTGGGTGGACTCTAATGATGGCGACATGTCTACAAATATGTTTTTCTTTTGCTTTGAACATATATTATTTTCTTATGAGGAGAAGACACGGATTAAACAATCAACACAAAGAAAATCAGCTTATATATACTAAAGCTGTTTAATAGTTCATTCAAACACCTAAAGTATCCTACAGTGAGTTTACCTCTTGCAAATGTGAAAATTGCAAATGTGCAGAAGTAGAGGAGATTAGTAGGTGAGGAAAACATCTGTGTTAAGCTGCACAAATTTCTTTCCAAGAAACTTTTTAAGAATAAAATATTTTTTTAGGCTAAACTATTCTTACCAAAATAAGCAGCTCTCAAGATGATACCACTTTTATGTGATTGATACATACCAACACCATGAATAAAACGTTTTTGCTGACGCATATACCACCAAGTTATAAGCCATTGCAAAAACATAGTACTCCAACTGTGTGGAAAACCTTTGCCCTCAATCATCCTTGTCACATGACGGTGCTGGTGGATGTAAAAACATTTGTTATATTTAAGGTTTAGGTTTTTTTTCTTTTCCTTTTTCTTATATCCAAATGATTTTGCCGCTGAACATTGATTTGTTCATTTTTGAAAGTCACCCCCTCTGCAGGTCTGAAGTAGCACTCATATTTTTAAATTGAAAAGGAGACATAAATATGACATCATTGTATTTGCATTACCATGTTTATGTAAACACTGCAGCTGTGACATTGCCTGATGATCTTTGATACAAGGTCTTTCACAAACCCAGTGTTCATCAGGAACACAATGAAATTAAGAATACCGGCAAGCTCCTTATGTTCCCCTCAGCTGTTCCTTCCTGTGTCACCAACCTTGTCAACCGACCATTATCTCTGCCCACTGCTGCATCTGTCTGCCCTGTTGGCTGACTGTCAGTCCAGAGAAGAGAGCGAGACAAGCTGTGACTGCCCCATATGCCCCGTGTTTCCATGCCTCTTTCGCTAGCCCCGAGACTTCTGAGGCAATCTTGCATTAGCCATGTTTATACCACAGAAAGGGCACAAGTAGCAGAAGGTCAAGACAGTAACTGGTCTGATGAAAGTGTCCCTCTGGGGAAATTTCATCCTCGCATTTGCAGCGTGTCAAAAAAAAAAAGTCAACTGGCAAATTCATTCTGATAGCCCTCACTCTGAGAGATAATGTGCAAGGGGGCGATCGGGAGATAGGAATAGGAGGGTGTGCTACAAATGCAGAGCATTACATTTTTTTTCTTTGAGCAGCGATAAAGATGTGGGTGTATTGTCTCTTCCAGAATCTCTGTTGCAAGTGTCACGTCATTTGCCGCATGCCTCCCTCCTCCTGACAATCACCTCTCAGGCGGTCTTGTCCCACATTGTTATCGTTTCCTCCATGAACAAAGTTGACGAGATGGGCTTTAAATAGTGTCATGTCAAAACAACTCTCTTTCTATATTGCTTTTGTAGCGATGACCTTTTCATCACAAGTCAAAACAAAATTATTTATGAAGCGTGTTTAACACAACTGAGGTGCAATACCGTATTATACTGCACCACTTGCTCTACACAACACAAGTAACATTAAATGCAAGAGTCCAGCTCAACCTGAATTGAAGGCCAAAGAGAAAAGGTGGGTTTTTAAAGTCTGGGTAGTCTGGGCACGTCAGATGTGCCAGTGCAGGCTATTCCAAAGTTGAGGCTAAGGCTAGGTCTTAGTGCCCTTAGGTCTCGATTTTAGATGGATTTGGAATCCTGTCGTCGAGATCCTTGCCAGGCCTTCAGGATGCAACGTTTGCTTGGCCTTTTGTTCTCTAATTCAACCTCTTCCCACACTAACAAAGGCTGCTGTCAACTCCTTGTGATGAATGCTTCACAACTGCAGCAGGAAATAAAGCAAGTGGACACCAGCTCCATGACAAACCCCGCTGCAAATAAAACTCGAGGGTCTTCGCAGTCAGACATGCTATAATGAGCAGAGCTGTCAATGTCCTGGAACAATTCTGACCACAAACTTCACTGTTGGTCGCAGTGACTGCCAGTCACAGTCAAGGCAATTAACACGGGACACAAGTGGTCAAATGGTGTGTTTATTAAATTTTTCAAATTTAGTATAAGAGTGTTCGCATGTTTCTCCATGCCATATTCAATTTACTCACTGTACTTAGTTAATGGGAAAAGACAGAGAGGGGTCTTGCATTAAGATCATATCATATCATATCATATCATATCATATCATATCATATCATATCATATCATATCATATCATATCATATATCATATCATATCATATCATATCATATCATATCATATCATAGCTCTTCTAAACTGGTGTTTAATTGCACTGTTTAGGGTAAGAGGCTAAGCTAATCCACCAGACCTAACAAAGCGTCGGTCTTGTTAGCTTTCCGCTCACTGCAATGCTATCTGTCATAAAACAGGACAAATGCTTGTGCTGCCATATGCTCCAGGATCACGCAGAGAAGCAGAATGAAAAACCGTAACCATTACGATCATTTCAGATTCCATTATAGTTTGTCTGATGGGGCACTCAGGGCCACAAGCTGCAATTAAACTCCAAATAAAATATTATTTTCCAGCCTCTCTGTGTGCAGTGGGAGGAATCCAAATTCTTTTAGTAATGCCTCATTTAGGATCCAGTTTTCCCATTTGGACACTTGGGCTCATTTAGGACTGCGACACCCATCCTGTTGCTGCAGTCTTCAGCAGTAAAATCCAGTGTGTTGGACTGCAGGCCTCATTTAAGGTTGGATAATAGCCGATGTTTGTGTGTGTGTATGTGTGCTTTAGCATTACATAACAGCATATTGCCTTGTGATTCTGCCTCTCTGTCTTACCAGTAATATTGTGTAAGACAAATAGGTGTGTTAAGCAAAAACACTGGCTTGATTAGACAGATCTATACGGGAGAGTGATCGATGCTCAGTTTAATGCAGCCTGACCCGAAGAGTTCATCACTCTGTCTGACCTTTCCTTCACTCCACAAGTCACTTCTTACCTGCTTTTTCCCCATCAGGCCTTAATTTGGTTTCATGTGTGTATGACAAACACCTGAATACTAACATGTTCAGTAGATGGAGAAAAAGGAATGAATTCAATCAAATGTCTTTTATTTTCTTCACTGCCAGAGCTTCAACATCAAACAGATTATTCAATTAGTCATTTTTGTGAAAGTACATTTCTGATACCCCACACTGCGATCATTAACTTTGTCCTTTTCTCTTGTATACATGCCATTTTGTGCAATCAGTGCTAGAATAAATGTCAAGAGCGTCCCTCGTGGTCCACCACAGTGGGTGCCAGAATGAGGCTGCCCCACTGAGGAGTTTTCTTTGCGAACTCTTGCTGTTAATGATCACAGTCGCAATCTGCGTGGGTGGATATGTAAATGTGTGGTTGTGGCACAGATTTTGCTCCGAGATCTCTCTGTTTAGAAGCCCATCGACACCTGTGAGTGGGAAGCAACATTTCACATCAGAGAGAAACTCCCTGTTGATGCATAAATTCAGGTTAGGGAAGAAGTGTCGCTCAATATCATGTCCCGATCTAAGGCCTTCACATCTGATGATAACAATTTTGATTGATAAAATACAATAATATGGTACTAGATAATTATAGCTGTGTGTATGTGTGTTTGAAACTATGACACAAAAACCAGCAAACCTTCGACAGCTTACAAACATCTGGCCTCCTGCATTAAAATTGAATTCTGTGTATGCTACAGCACTGTAAACTCTATGCCCTTTACTGTGTGAAAGTCACTGACACTGGACAGCAGCTTTGATGGCATTGAACTGCAACTGCAGAGACATCCAATATGCATGAAGGTCCATGTGCTGAAGGTTTGTGAGGATGTGCAGGTGAAAGTTGTTTGAGCTTCACCGTTCTTATGTCACAGTTACAATTTAGCAAGAAATGTAGTTTGTGGCTGTGCACTTTGACAAATACCTGGATCTACCACTCTTTAAAGTGATAGCTCAGGATTTTTGAGGTGGGGTTTGAGCTGTTACATATTATGTAAACACAATAAAACACTTTTGTTTAACGTGTATATTTTTCCGGTATTAATATCGCATACAGCTTTGCCTCAAAATATACAACTATCCCTTAAAAGTAAAGGTTTTCATGGTTTCCTGCTGGACATTTTCTGACTTGTGCTTGGTTTCTCAATGAGATTACAGTACAATTTACAGCACACAGCACCTTGAAAACCTCTCAACACCCACATACATCCTCATATCCTTTCCTGGGACACACTAATCCCAATCCCCGCTCCGTCATTTGGATCCGTGTGGCCCAGAATCATGCTTGTCATCACCTCCGCTCATTTCTGTGCGGCAGCATTGCAGAATAAAACAATGGAGTCAGTGAGACATAGCAGGGTTAATGGATTCACCGCCACCTCTTCCCCACCTTCGCTTTTCATGTGCAAAAGTATTCATTGAGTCTAGATGGTGTTGGCCATGCATGACACTGATTCATTTAAATGGTTTATATAAAGAAAAGGATAATATTCACACACCTGCAGAGTTGGCAGAAAACACTTCAGGAGGCATATTGATTCAGCATTTCTGTCTCAAGACGGTGCAAATGTTTGTTTACCATTTTAATGTGTCCTTTTATGGCTTTTGTATTGATATGGTGCATTGTTGCCAGTTATGATTATATCCTGGACTATATCCTTTACTGCTCTACACAGGCAACATGGCCGGGAACACTGGCAGGCAGCTAAATAAGAACTGTTTGAGGGCCATGCTGTTTTGTTGACTCCACAAAATAGAATTGTAACTACCATGTGAAAATGTACTCAGCATTTTTTCAAATAAGTGAGATAACATCCTCCTCTGCTGCATACCAATTATAAAAGTTTACACAGAGTCCTCAAGTTGCGCTCTTAGTTAAATTATGGATCAGGGCGAACACTAAGAGCTGAAATCCTACCATGTATTTAAACTGTATTGAGTCAGGCAGGGAGGCAAGATGGCTGATTCCTATTTTAGCTTGGTTTTAGTGTGCTCAGCTGAGAGTTATCTTATTTTTAACTACTATTTCTGCCTTTGCCGATCATGGAATCTTAAGTTCTGCTTGGAAAAAAAAAAGCCGCTATTTGCTGTATCTGAAGGTAAAATTGTTCCCATTTATATGGTTCCCCAAGCCCTATAGTGGCTGAAGTGCCTGTCTTTTTAAAATGCATTAAGTTTTTTATAGACTTTACAACACGACTTTACAGCTACACAGCTGTTGTAATAGAGCCGTCTGCAATGGCTCCCTTAGCTTTCAGAGAACAACCAAAGCTGTGTGTGTGTTTGTGTGTGTGTGTTCAAAGAGAGTTTCTTTAATGCAGTGTGAATACATCGATTTTCCTCCCTTGAGATGAATATAAACAGACACATTATTCAATTTGTTTTGCTGATTATTAAGTGACTTAGACTACAGTGAAGCTGCCAAGGTAATCTGATAACATGCCACCTTTATCAAAAACTGATATTGTGTTTTGTGTACTTAAGCAGTAAAAATGTGCTATGCTGCTATTTTCAGCGCAGGTAGTGTCGTGGGTAAATTGGTTGGATGCAGACGCTGTGTGGCCTCCCCGGCTCTTTGCTTTGCTTTGATGACACCTAAGATTAAATGGTTGCTGTAGGCTGAAAATCAAAGCTCTGCAGTTTGGGACTATACCGTTTGCATACCTGCCGTATATGACACACTTTGCTGCTGCTGCTTTTGGGTGAGGTTTATTCCCTGTGCGCTTCTGTGCTCGACTCAGGAGCTGTTCATTTCAGTATTAAGTAATATCATGGATTTGGATGCGTATGTGCTCCTGCACATTTGATTTCAGATTGATCAACCAGACCTAAATTCAGCCTTAATTTTCTGATGTGCTTGATGTTGACCAGCAGAGATGGCAAAAGTAAGATGTTAATAATTATCGTAATAAAGGTTGAGTGAATTTAAACTTCTTTGTGGAGATACAGCAATAAACAGTAAAGTAAAAGGCTGTGAATTGTGTCTAAAATAATAAATAAAAATGAAGATTTCACTTCTTATTGCCAAATGTAAATCAGAATCATGATGGCAAACAAATTATGATTACTTTCTTCGTTAATTCCCCTCTCAGGGATTACATCCAGAGTGATGAGCCTGTTTTGGGAATGAAAGGAGTAGAAAGTACAGATATTTGTGTTTGACAAACTGAATGCTGAATGCAACAAGAGAAACTCACCATGGTCACACAGTAGTGGAGAGACATGCATGGCAATTTTTCTGTCCACATCCCAGCATGTATGGCTGCAAGCACTCCACACCCATGTTGTGTTTTGGTGTTTAATTGGCCCTTTTTCCGTATTTCACTGCTGGAGGGAAGACTGGAAGCAAAAAAGTGACACCTGCTCCAGGTTGCAGAACACAGCACGTATCTGTTGGTCCTTGACCTCTGGCTGTTACATTTGACTAAATCCTCAGGGCCAGTACAGTGACGAATGTCTCATTATTTTAAAGGTGCTTTGTGCCACCCCCCACAAAAATGTGGCTATATTGTTGCAATAAAATATAGAAATAAATATATATAATAAGTTAAATTAAAGTGAGAAAGTCTCTGCTGACTAAACCTGCTCTACAGACTGGAGGACATCCACTCCAATCAAATGTTATTCATCACTAGGGCATGATTGATTAGGTCTCAGCTGATCATTTTTTCTTCCTATTTGAATACAGAGTAAACATAAATTATATCCATAATTCATTAAACCAAATGCCAGAACAGGAGCTACAAAACGGCAAATGTGAAATGGCGTAAACAATTAATAAATAGACCGTTGGCATTGTAAATGAAATAATGATTGGGTATATCTATCACACATGCACGAATACATCCACATCTGCAAGTGTACGGCAGCTGGAATTCATTGTAAGAGGCAGAGGATTACAGTGTGGTTTCTGATTAACATTCCCCTGTGCAGCAGTCCCGTTCCTCTGGTGCATTAAAAGTCACAAGACTGGAACAAACGGCACAGTTTCCACAATGATTCCGCATTAATGAGTGTCTCCTGCAAAGAAATGCAAATTCCCAAGCACTAGATTGCTTCCTAAAATAGGAATGAATGAGGAAAAAGGAAAAAAAATAACTTCTTTCAGCCATTTTAGAAACATGCTTTGCACTGGTATTCCCCGCTCTCACAGAATGTTCCTCTGCATAATGAAAGCCTTATTGGCTTTGGGTGTCACAGCAGCTGGTTTGGTACAGTTTCGGGCTGCACTGGTGCCACACTGCAGTGCAGTGACATTGTGCCGCTTCCTGTTTGTTGCTCATTAATATCGCTGCAAAAATATGTGACATATCAAGCCTTGCAAAAAAGTGCATTTTACATTTTTAAGTAGACAAAGAGTGTCTTGATTCAGGTAGAGTTAATTGTGTGTTTCACTTGTTATTAAGAGCACTTTAACCAAATATTCTATATAAGTTGCTTAATGTTAAATTATCAGTGCATTTATAGCAACAATGTCCACCCTACACTCTCATATTTAACCATATATTCCCAGTCATGCTTTATCAGTTGAAGAAAAATAAGAAAATTGTCCAAAACAAAAATTGGCATTATACATCAGCCATAGAAAATATTTTTAATATATTTATTGGGATGTTGCTTCACTTCATCTGCATCGACACACTTTCAAAAGAAAAAACGAGATAGTAAAAGAAAATGGAGAAAGAGAGCCAAACATCAAACTTTGTACACACCACTGAGCCTGTGCTCTATGGTTTCATGTCTTCTATTTTATGGGAGATGCTGCTGTGTCAGTGTTGGAGAGAGATGACTCTGTTGTGTGATCAGAGCCGGAGCTGCTGCAGACTCTATGTCAGGCTTCCAAAACTCAATGGGACTTGGCCAGTACCCCAGAGATGCATGATGGGTGAGACAGAGATGTTTAATGTAAACTGTCACATCGCTCCGCTGGTGTCTGCCACCAGTCGCGAAGAAACGTGCGTAGCCCTGATTCCATGGGAGTAACACTCCCTCTTGTGTGCCGTTCAACCTTGAGCCAGTGTCCGTTGCTCCAACACAGTGGGTCACTTTATCATTAAACAACGATGAACCCCCGCCGCAGACGAATATTGCCTGACATGATGCACAGCGTGCATTTGTGCAGTTAAAGAGAACGCCACAATAAGGTTGTCTGTCTAACTGTAAAGCTGTGACCTTTTTTGGCTTGTCAATAACCAGCAATGCCAGAGGCAACATATGATACATGCAACAGGGGAAAAATGGAAAAAAAAAAAAATGTGGCGTTGGCTTCTGTCCAGGAGTCAACAAATCAGCACCGCACAGCAACAATCACTGACATCAGATTCCCACTGGTCAAAAAACAAACAAACAAACAAACAAACAAAACCTGGTAAACCTGTGTTTAAATTGGTTTCTGACCAGTGGGAATGTTTTTTAATCAGCATTCACTCCTGGGTCAAATGACTGAATGACTACACATGGGCTTTTATCGGCTTCAGCTGTGATTGGCATTCATGGGAAAGCAAGAAAGGCACTTAATTTATTCTTCGGTTGCTTCATTTTTGTGAATTCTGGCATCATTTCTGGTGCAGCGCTAAGATGTGCACTCATTTTCCGGCCGTTAGCATAGATATAGCCATGAATGTTTGTGGTGAACTCACTTTACTCTTCCACGTTTTGTTTGTGGTGGTGTTTGTGGCGTCGCATTTCACGCACTGGTGACACGGAGAAAGACACCACACAGGGCTGGCACTGGGAATTGTGTTAATAACATATTTTTAAGCGGGTTTATGCAGGTTAAATGGGTATACCAACTAATCTTCATTTGACAAAGGCTCAGTGAAATATTAAGGGTCCTTTGAGACACGGTTTTATCCTGCTCTTGCATCTGTTTCCTCACCTGTTCAATCAGCAGAAGACAATTACCCTCAATGTGTGTATATGACGATGCATGTGTCCATTGTGCATATATGGACATGTGAGCGTGTATGGGAGTGGGCGATGTAGTTGTGCTACATGTTTTCACAGTTTCTGTGGTGTTTGGAACGTTCTTGTGCCAAGCGGATTATAGAAGATTTACATGGTCCTGTAATAATCAAGTCCTTCACCGAGGGACTTTTTCTCGTTCTTTTTTTTTTTAATCTTAATTAATTTCTGATAATTTCTCATTAATGTTGTAGACATAAGGGCTTCATTGCTGGGAAAAAAAATGCATGCCAGGCCACATTTAGAGCTACTTCAAGCCTTAAAGGGATAGTGTGGGATGTTTTTGGAGTGGGAAGGTATAGCTTTCAGCATGCTGACTGCACAGGGATTTAGGAGAACAGAACAAAAATTACACATTGATTTCATGTGTACGAGGACAGCAGAAAATATGCTGCTCCCCTGTAAAAGAAAGCCCAACTAACAAATTTCAGTAAAATATTACTGTAAGCTATATCTGGAATAAGTTCAGTGGTTTCCCTTGCTGTCAGACAATTGTAATGCTGCTTTGTAACACAGCAGGGTTACGTATAAATTAAAATGTTTTGCCTGCTCTTGTCCCTCTCAAAACAGTACACTGAACCCCATCACCTGTATGTAACACACTTTTTATGTGACGTTACTTCACCCGTCCTACCTAAAACCTAAACTATCAATTTTGAGTATGTTCTCTCTCCATCTACTTTGACATGACTTTGCAGATGTTCATTAGCCTCCAAGGATCTTGTTTCATGCTGTGCACTCTCTTGCAGGTGTTTGAGTAATAACTAATGCCTCTGCATGACATTATGGAACAGTATTTTAAACAGCAAGAGAGGAAGACGGAGAATGAGACACTCCGGTTGATTAATAATTCATACTCTGCAGATGATGTGTGAATAGCAGTCATAAACAGGCCTTTATGACTTTTAAATCAGCTATACTACACGCCTGCATGGAAGAGAAAATGACCAAAGACTTTGTTGGTGCAATTTCAAAGCAACACAGCATTGTAGCTTGCAGAAAAAAAAATGAAGGGGAAGCTCAACTTTGTTATGATTTCTGTTTTGAACACCTTTCATATGTGTTGATGGGGGAAATATTGTAAGTGGTCCATCATTAGGACACCGGAATCACTGCTTTCAAATATCACCATTTTTGATGATGGTCATTTGGAAATAGGGCCACAGTATGACAGGCATCAATTTACTGATAATCATATTTTTAGTTTTTTTTTTCATTACAAAACACCCACCAAAGAAGTTATACACGTACAACTCAACAGCACTGGAAATTATTTTGTAATTGTGCTTTTTTTGCTGCTCCCCCCTGCCCCCCTCCATACTCATGAGTTATTTTTAATTTGTGGTTGCACTCCCTCACCAACCACATCCCTCCTCCCTCTTTCTTCTTCTTCTTCTTCGTCTTCTTTTTCTTCTCTCCGTAATAAGAACATGCAATATGTGAATTTTTTATCAGCTTATATAAGAAGCCCTGGCACCCCAAGAGACCAATGTCCTGGTTCTGGAGTGTTCAAAACAAGCACTCGAGAGGAAGAGAGCAGAAAACGGACTGAAAGTGAAGAGAGGATTCGGAGAGATTGTGAGGACTGGGGGAGGAAAGACGGAGAGGATTGCAGAAGGGGGAGAGCGGAAGGAAAAGGAAAGAGCAGCATGGAGGAAAGAAGAGAGGAGGGAAAAGTGAGCGAAGCAGGCGAGGAGAGAGGATTAAATGAAAGCAGTAGAGAATGCGGTAGAGGAGCCTGTGGGGGGAGATCTTCCCATTAAGAGGCACAGTACTCAGCTCTCTGATCTCTGAGTTGTGTTGTGATGCCAGACAAGAATACTCTAGGGCGACAACCGCTGCCACCAGAGAAACAGCTCCTCAGCGACTGATATGCAAATAATGTGTAGAGCTAGAGCAAGGAGAGACGGTGAGAGGAAGAGAGGAGTAGAGGGACTGATGCAAGGGGAGTCAAAAGAGGGAGAGGGATGAGACAGGGGGAGATAAGCCTGTATCTCACAGTGTCATTGTATGACAAGTGTGACAGGGAAACCTTAAAGTGGTATACAAACCTTTCAGTTTTTACCAAGATCATCCACATATGCAAATACAGCAGTGGTTATTGTGACGATTGTGCACATTATATGAATAATGTAACACCTGATGTCTATGTATCTGTATGTATCAATCCGACCTATATATCTGTACATATGTATATGTGTGTGTATATACATATATATATATATATTTACATATATCATTTATTTTATTATGTGATAGATTTAAAACTCTAATAATAATTGACGTCATTAAAAACAATAAAAAAAAAACAAAACCCGTATCTCTTATTTACAAGTGTCTGAATCTTGTCCTTAGTCCACACACAGGTGGGTATTTTAAAAGTGAACAGATTTTCTCTCTCTTACTCTCTCTCTCTCTCTCTCCCTCTCTGGCTGACTAACCATCTTTATTATTTAATGCAATATGATTTCAGGACCTATATTCTCACTGTCTGAATTGAGATATTGAGAAAAGACAGAGTAATGTGTTCTCCCCACTTATAATATATCCACCATCTTGGCAAAAACATTATGCATGTTTGACAGCTGAACTCCATGACCCAGTTCTGGGTTTTGGGTATAGGCACTGTGGGTAGAAAACCATGTGACACAGTGTGGCACAGTATTTCAGCACTTTCTCATTTATTCTTGGATTATAAATCTTCTCTCACAAATATTTAAATATTGAAGAATGCAGCTCCATTGTTCCTATTTTCCTGAAATATATGGCTTTGGAAGATGCTGATGAATGTCAGTGCAGTAGCCACTTTCAAGCAATGATTTGATGATCATCACCCCATGTCAAAACGTAGAGAAAATAATGAAGATGAGAATTGTGTTAGAGTTCTGATAGCTTAGCCTCAGGGACCTGTTTATTTTGCCAGTTGACATTATCAGGATTATAACGCCTGTGCGTGATCCTTACATGATTGCCCTACTGCAGCTAATGAAGCTGGCTCCGTGCGCCTTCATACCTGTCACCCTGCCAAAACCTTGCCAGATTTGATTGCCTGTAGTCCAAGTAATTTATTTGTTAGGTTTCATTAACAGAAACATTAGGTGTCTTTTCTTAGCGGATACAGCAAATCCGTTAATGAACATGCCAGTTAAAATGAAGATGAAAGCACTGCTTAATTATCTCCTCCAACATTCTGTGAGGCAGATTAATTCCAATAAAAAAAAGTTCAGCTCCACTTGTCAATGTGTTGATCTGAGAGGCTGTTTACAAGGAAATGAAGTTAAAATGTTCTGCAGGACCTTGTGGTAAAGTTATTTGAAAAATAATAATAATAAAATGCCACCCTGTTAAAATGAAATTCATTATAGTCTCTTAGTGAAAAAAAAGAACATTATCATAATTTGCAGAAGCTGGTATTTTAACTCTAAATGTATCAGTGATCATTTCAGTTTAAATATCCACTGTGGTTTTACAAGTAATAGACAAAGTTCAGCCACTAAGCTTAAATCTTTCCTACTTTCCTTTTATGAGCAGCAATCAGAAATATATGTTGTGTTTTATAAATATGTCCTTGGAGATTTTGGACACCAATTGGAGATTTTGGACTTGTTATTTACTTCTTATTCTCGCCGCGCTCTCCACCTTCGCCAGCCTCTCCAGCCTCTCCACATAAGTTCAGAACCTACAAAAACAGAAGTCAAGGAGTTTGACATATACAGTTTCAACTGAGTGATATTAACAGGAAAGGGAGTTTTTTTTTTTCCTGCTCAGACACACAATGCTATTTATCATCAGAACTATTCTTCTTGACTGTTTCCTAAATAGTGGATAGCAGATAGAGTCGGAGGAGGACAGACATTTAGAAAGGCCACTGGCACATCTCTAATCTGCATGTTTACTGCCTTCATTAGAAGATCATCAAAGTGCAGAATCGATTGTGTCCTTTCCTCTTTGTGAGGAGTCGTATATTCAGACTGTGCAGGAAAGTTTGGTTGTTAATCCAGGCGGAGGTTTAAAGAAACTCTGGTATTTTGTGTGTGGGATGCTGCATTTTCTGCCTGTCTATGGTGTATCTTTGTGATTCTCTCTGTGACCCTGAAGTCTTTCCCACAGTGCTTCATGACCTACTGGTGTATATTTCCTTAACCTCTTTGCTCAGATGAGAAATTCCTCAGTCAGAACACAGACAGAGACCCTTTCCACTGACTGCTGCATGAATATGCACACAGTCAGTAGATGGGTTCACAGTCTGTCTTCATCTATCCACACACATACACACCTTTGTACTTCTGCATTAGTACCCTTGCACCCTTTTTTCATACATTACTGGCAACAGCCTCTTCTTCATGCATTTAGTTCACCTTCATCCATACTTTATGTGGATGAATTACAGAACTCCGGATTTATGATGGCACCTGAGATGAGTCAGTGGCAGGCTAAAGGTCTTTGAAGGACTTCTTTTGAAAAAAGTCCACGTGATTAGATAATGTGCAATGTGTGGAAGAGATAGAATAGCAAATAACAAACATAGTTATACATGTTTTGGGGTGTTATCCTATAAAGAGAATTCAGAGGTGACGGTTAGGATCCAAAAAATCATTGAAATTACTGAACTGAACTTGGGCTGCAACTCACGATTATTTTCATAATCAATTAATCAGTTGATTCTTTTTTTCAATTCACTGATTAGTTGTTTTGTCCATCCACAAAACAGTTTTTCTGATTCTAATAGAAAAACTGTTGATCTGTGTTTCCCAAACCATATTCTTTGTTATGTGGAGCATTGAAAATATTCACATTCAAAACACTTAACTTAATCAATCAGAGAAACTGATTGATCATCAAAATAGGTGACAGTTAATTCAGTAATTGATTAATGACCGATTAATCAATCAATCATTGCAGCCCTTAACTGAGCGTATATCAATCAGTTTTGAAAATAGAAATATGAATATTGTAGCTGGTAATCTCAACGTAGTCCATGAATCACTGTTGAAATACATATTTACAGATTCTACTGCAGCACATACACATAGTGACCACAGAGTGAGCTTCTATAAGACAGGGATTTGCAAACTGCATCAAATTATTTTCTCTGTACTGACACTGATGTAACTTTACACTGAGGACTTTTGTTTTAAACCTGAAAATTGAATTTTCTTATCAGTTACTTTGTAAAATGCTAAAAAAAAATTTGAATGATCCAGAAGCTGGTTGGAAAACAAACAAACTCTCCTCGTATTTCCTGTGATTTAAAACAAAAAACAAAAACAGAAATGTGGTCTCATTGCAATCCAGTTAGGCATGATTTTACTCTTGGTGGCTGGTTGGGTTTGATTGATGTACTGGTGCATCAGCCTTAGCATTTGATCAATATCAGAGCCATTGCTTTTTATCTACTGCCGCTTCTGTGCAGATGTACTGTAGTTGGAGTTGCTTTCTTCTGACCTCCAGCCTGTTGTGGTGTTATCTGCTGAAATAGTTCTGCAGGTCAAGAACTGAAAAATGTTCCATCTTTACAAAGATGATAACAGCTGAACAAAGAAATGGATAGCTAGGAAAGGAAGTTATTTTGTTGGATCTATTTGCAGGTTATTGTGGTGATAGGTTCATAGTTTCTTCTTTTCTTTAAATGAATAAACAGCATACCAGAAATAGATTAAAATGTTCCGGGAATTTTAAAATATTATTTGTTTCGAGAAATCAGATAGTTACAGTTTGTATTTTCATAGCCTGATAAAGTCTACACTATTCAATAAATGAACCAGATGTTTAAGATGTATACATACAAGAATAACATGATCTGCTTTGTTTTCTTTGGTCAAATAAAATCAACAAGAATTACATTGCTAAAATGCAACGCACATTATCTCAAGGCACTTTTCATAGGAGTAGGTTTGTAACAGTTGTATTAAATACTTTAAGAGCAGTCGTGGAGACGGTTGTAATATATTTAGGAGTATTAGTTATAGTAGCAGGAGCATGGAATGTAGTAAAAAGGTATACTGATTACAGTTATAATCATATTGTGACATGAATGACAATACTACTAATAATAATAGTCTTGCAACTGGATCTGGGTATCATAGTCCATGTATAATTTCAATACTTTATGCTAAACATTCTTGTTTTCGACCATAAAAGAGTGTTTAGGGGTTTAGCTAGACTGTAAATACAGTGTAGAAGGTAGACACCCACCTTCTGAACCGACATTGGTACAGATGAGAAAAGAATACCTCATATTAATTAAAACTTAGACTTCATTCACTTATGTTTAATGCACGGTTGCATGTATAATTAATGCATAAATGTAGCTTGTATTGGGCTTGTCACTCCCACACTTGACGACCGTCTCCTGCAAAAAGAACAAATCATGAAATAGCAAATTTTAAAGGAAAATAGATGTTTTGAGGGTTTTTTTCTTTACCTTTCATGTCTCTCCGTCTCTTTTTTTCTCATATGGTGAATTCTTCAGTCCTCTCTTTTCTGTTTGCCCATATTCAACAGCTGCCGTGGCAGCACTTACCAAGTGGCAGAGCCTGTTGTAACAGAAGAGGAACAATTCATTTATGGAAGGGCTTTTGGTAATGATACGAGCAGCTGCATTCTGGACAACTTGGAGTTTATTAAGGAGAGTGGAGGGAAGACAAATAAGGAGTGAGCTGCAGTAGTTTATACGGGAGGTGACATCGGCGCTAACCAGGATAGCAGTGATATTGGGAGTGAGAGACGGGCAGAGATAGTTTATATTGCGTAAATTGAAGTATGCTGAACGTGTGAGCTTGGAATGAAGGTGAACCGTCAAGGCTCCACCTCTGTGGATTGTTTGTATACATTAGATTATCCCATTGTTACCGCACCGGAAGCTGTGTTTCCCGCTAACAAGCCCCTGAGTCTCTGAATGCAGGGCCGTGCAGTATTTGTGAGTTTTATTTTGCCCTTCAGACAGAAATGAGTGAGTGCTTCTAAGTGGCGATTAGGTCTTTTATTATTATTTTCTTCTCTTTGCTACATGATATACTGTGCATACCCGACTACAATGATGAGGCAATGAGCTGAATCTTCCTCTTGCTGAAATAAGAATAATCTCCTCTTTAACCTTACTTACTGTTCTCCTCTTACTGGCTCCCTGGTTTCCCCTCACACAGTCATCCATCTAAAGAAGTGAACCCCTGCTTTAATTAATCATGTACAGTATATGCAGATGTATGCTCATGGTGCCAAGGTCTCCATTTTCATTTTTCCTTTCTCTGTCTCTTGTTTGCACTTATTCCCTTCTTTTCCCTCCATGGCATGGCGCTCCAGATGGATTTTTTTGTAAATTCAATTTGTATTAAGGCTCTAATTTGCTGACGCTGTGCATGAATACATTTTTTAAACCTATGTATAGTCCCCGGGAACCACCCCCACTCTCTGACTTCCTCTTCCTAAACTATAGGTGCATTCGGGGAAGAAGACGTGGTGCAGCACATGCTAATGAAATTCCTGCTAAGCTTCTAATTGAAGCAGAACAGGACAACTTATTTTTAAACAGGAAAATAAACTGCTTGTTATCAGCTGCTTGGCTCAGAGATAAGAACACTGCAGTTTGTGTGTTGATGGAGCTGTTTATTTTTTGTGGATCCAGACAAGGCAGGGCACGTTTATTTATAGAGCATTTTCATACACAAAGGCAGAAAATAATAATAAATTACAACCCATAACATAATTGTTTGAACAATTGCAAAACAAATTAAAAGTTGAAGCAGATTAAATGTGTAAAGAAAAAACAAGGTTATTGTTAAAAATACCAATTGTAGTAAAATAGAATGATAGTAATACAGATAAAATCCATTTATGATTCATGAGAAATGGACTTCAGGTTGTTAAAATAATCTAAAAACTGCAATGGAGGGAGTATCTCTAATGTACCAAACGTCTTGAGTTAAATTTAAACTTGTCCGTGTCTACATGTATGCATTTGGATGACAGTAAGCCTGCATCGTTAAATATTGTAACAGAACAGAGGCTCAAACTGAGTGGATTGGGCTTGTGTCATCTCTTATTCAATTAGTTATATTCATTAAAGTAATTCTGACCTAAATACAAGGCCTCTGATTTGCACTGTTTTATATTTCCATTTATTTTCGGATATACAAGGGAAAAAGCCGTCAAATAAGTGGTACTCTGTTCTGGGGTGTTTTGGTGGCTGTTGGCAGTTTTTGGAGACATTTCGGAGCAGTTCTGTGCACACTACGTTTTAATAATTCATTATGGAAAGGCTCGCTGTACAAAATGACTCATGTGCCTTTCTCAATTTACTGTAAGAGTAAATTAATGTGTGATTTGCAGACCTGCGTTCTTCCACAGCCATAATTACAGTTATAATGTCGGGAGAATCTTCTCCTAATGGTGAAATTGTTTTGAAATGGCTTGTTTGAGATGATTAATCATTTTCAGTGTGGAGTGATAATTGGAAATGACGGGTTTGGTGGCAGAATATGGGAACAGCTGCTAATGGCCTTCATTCCACAAAAAAGCCTTTGATTTTCTTAAAAAAAATAAAATTTCACAAACATAAGTAAAAACTAATCAATTTGCATTGTCACTGGGGAAAATAAAATTTTTGCACCAACAGCTTCTTATTTTTTCCCACATTATTTTACCCTCTTTATATAGTTACCAAGAACACGACACCTCACCACCAAAACCCTGATAAGTGACCTACAGTGTGGCTTGAGGTATATTTTCCTGTCCTGAGCTTGACTGTAACACAAGAGGAATTCTGTTTTTTGTGTTCAAACTCAGCCCAAACCTGATTCAAGTAATGTAAGCCACACTGAGTTTGTCTTACTCTGTTCCTGACGTGTATCTGTTACCTTGGATACTGCTTTTTTTTCGCCCTGTTTACACACATCTGCAAAATAGATAACTATCAGTATGCATAGAAAATAAATATGGGGCAACACATGTACTCAGGCTGGCCCAGGGAATGTCACCGATCCTGAATAAAATTTTGAAATCTCTGTTTAAACCTGGATGGGTCTCGATGGACTCAGATCACTTATGCATGCTGTAAACTGAAGTGTTTTTACGGCACTGCGTCACTGGGGCATCTGGAACAACACCGCTTGACAATGTCTGCCACAACAAGTCATTAGAGGTTACTGTTTAATGTGCTGGTTTCCTGCTTTTACCTTAAAGCTATCTTATGGATTTATTATGGGTGTTAAAAGATTAATAATTATCACTACATGGCCAGATAGGGCCACACAGTGGGTGTAGTGATTAGCACCGGGTTCAAACAAGGGCCTGTTTGCATGTGCTCCCCTTGTCTGCATGGGTTTTCTCCAGGTTCTCCGGCTTCCTCCCACCATCCAATAACAAGCAATATGGGGATTAGGTAAATTTGGACCCTCTAAATTGAATAGTTGTTTGTCTCTATATGTGGCCCTGTGATGGACTGGTGAATTGTCCAGGGTGTACCTCGCCTATCACCCTATTTCAGATTGGGACCGCTCCCCCCGTGACCCTCCTGTGGAGGATAAAGCAGTGGAAAATGGATGGATGTCAGATAATTAATTTCGCTTCTTAGAGAAGTTGAGGACACCCTTAAATTGTGGTTTTAATGTTTTTCACGAGCAAAAAACAACAACAACAAGCACTGAGAAACATTTCATAAGCACAGAGAAACATTTCATAAGTCTGTTATTTAAATATTGACCTGCTCTGGGCAGATTAACAGGCACTGCATGACCCTGTTTGTTATGTAGCATCCGAATGATGGAGTTGAGTACTTGACCTTTGCGTTGTGCAAAGACATGTTGGTAAACTGAACCCAAAAGAACTAAAGTTGTGATTCAGGAATACATAAGGAACAGAGCACCCCCTCCTGCTGTCCTTACTTCAATGTCACTGGCTCGTTGTCACTGAAAATGAGTGCAGTGCCTCATATTATCTAGTTTGTAATTGAATTGTAGCTGGAGGTAGGTTGGTAATCAGTGTACAGCAGGTAGTTTTCGTTCCACTGTTTGACAGTAATGTCCTCTAATGGGAAGCTCTGGCTCTACTCTTGTTCCAGGCCAGTGGGTTTCCCCAGATTCCTGACTGCTTGTGTGTGACTGTAGTGTGTGCGGTATGTGTGTGTGTGTATACTTTATTGTGCCTGCTGCATTATGTGCCTGTGTTTTTATGTGTCTGCAAATGTGTTCTGGTTGTGTTTTTCTTGGCACTTACACTGCACAAAATGATTAGAGAAGCGGCAGCTTTGTTATTTTATTTTATTGGAAATGTAAATGTGTTGTCATTGTAGATGTTGAACATGTTTGAAATAGTCTATCCGTCTGCCTGCCTGCCTGTCTGTCTATCTATCTTTAATGACGTTTGGATTGGAATGATGTGACTGAAAGTAGGTCTTGTATATTATCAATCTGTCAATGAATTTAACTCTTATGACATGTGTATGTGATGCTCCACCATGTCTTGAATAAACCTGGTATAATAGACCTTTGTTACAGCAGATATTTGTTGACAGGAAACTGTTGGATAAACACAGGTTTTACCCATAATGTTAATTAGGGTTTAAGAGAGCCAAGGTTGTGCTATTGTTCAAGTGTAAGGATAGGTCACGACAAATACGTGGCACTTTAATCTGTAGATGCAGTTTTTCTTATTTTAAAGCTATATACAGGCTTCTCATAAAGTAATTAAGTAAATAATTATACTGTGTGGTCATTATAGCATTGCTGAAGAATAATAATAATAGTAATATATTTTATTTGTAAGCGCCTTGCTAACACTCAAGGCCACTTTACACATTAAATAAAAAAAACAGTCATACAATAGTAAGGGTAAAATGGACAAGATCAACACAGTAGATGGAGGTTAAAAAACAATACAATACAATACAAGGTTGTTATATGTATTATACAAGATGGCTGGGGTCATAGTGGGGTGGTCGGTGATAGACGGTCACGATGGCTAATCTGAATAAGTAATTTTTAAAAGAACACTTACACCAATTTGCATTTAGCTTTGTATTACTATAGAATAGCAGTAGTATTTTTTGAAAAAATTGTGCTTCCCAACCTCAGTTTCCCCTGAGTCGAGAAATATCTTCATTCTTTTTTTGTTACGTGCCCACCAGTGACACTTGGTCCGAGACTTGAACCTGCAACGCTAATTCCGCACTTTTTAGGCCCACTCGTCGGGGGACGGGACCTCATTCCCAGAATGTAAACAGTGTCCGCCATCTTTGCTAACAGTTACGCTAACAGGACCAAGTGTCATGGTGGGCACGTAATAAAGAAAAGAATGAAGATATTTCTCAACTTGGGGGAAACTGAGGTTGGGAAGCACCATTTTTCAAATATACTAAACCTATTCTAGTAATACAAAGCTAAATGCAAATCGGTGAAGTATTTGGGATTTGAAGGTAGACTGTGACTTTATTGTTTCAGCTGTGGTGGGGGAGTGTATTCCAGAGTTGGGGGGCAGAACAGCTGAATGACCTTCGGGGCAGGTGGTATGGAGAGGAAAACAAAACATATGGTGGCAAAAGACTTTTGCAGATTACTGTAACTCTGACTTCCTTTCAAATATCTCAACCTTCAAAACATTTATGACCAGAAAAGTGTCATTGTCTACACCTGCTAAATTATTTGTTAAAGCCTCCAGTGAGTTAGAGTGCACATGACCTTACTTGTGTGGCTGTTGGGGTCCTGACTGTCCTTGCAGATTTGCTGCTTGAATCAAATCTTTATCATCATTCTCTTCCTGTCTTTGAACTTCTGGCAGAACGTCACCTCACCCTCCCATTCCTCTGAATGAGAATTTAATAGCTTGGAGATAGAGGAAATGCAAAGTCGAGAGATTGAAGAGTACAAAGGCGCGAGAGAGAGAGTGATGATGCTCTCATAGTTAACAGTGTGGGAAAAATTGAGAGACAAAAAAAACGAGGTCAGAGTTGGCGTATGAGAGCAGACAGCGGCGCCCATCAGGATGGCCGTTTGCTTTGTCACATATTTTTCCATCTTATCATTTCACAGACGGCTGACAGAAGCTGATGTGATGAGGTTCGCTCTCTCTTTATCTCTCTTTTTCTTTCTCTCTCCCTCTCTCTCTCGCTCTCTCCATCTGGGCATGCTCTATTTTCATCACCAGTGCTCATTTCACGTGGGCATCGGAGCACAACGCCAAAATGGTGTGTCGGTGTCTGTGGTGGAGCGGGCCTGAGTCACCGGCTTTGCACACCCACACCACCATGATGCAGCACAGAATAACAAGCCTGACAGTGAAGGCAACATGGATTGTGTGGCCCGTTCTATGTGTGTGTGTGGGCAGGTGAGAGAGAGTGGGAAAAGAAAGTCTTAGCCACACTCTTGTGCAGTCATGTCTGCAATGCAGTACCAGTCACTATTGTTGACGCTGTGTTTCTCGACACCTCCCAAAGCTGTTTGTTAGATGAGAGGATTAGTGGCGCCGTGGGGAAGATGAGGAAAGATGATTTTCTGATCATAAAGTACTCTCTGTGGATGAGACACCACAGCCAGAATCACTTTTACATCTGCTGCCTGTCAAACGTTCCCCTGGAATAAGCACAAACTGGGAATAAACATATGGATACAACAGAGGCTTGTGATCTGAACACAGACGACACTGGATCTAGATGAGTGTTGGATAATAATGTTTGTTTAATAACTCACATTTTAATATTTCTGTTGTCACTGCTATTTTCTGTGAATGCATATCCTTTACCATCTCACAAACATGATATTTTAGTGAAATATGTAGCACAAACATTCAGTTGTTCAGATCTGTATTATAGTTACATTATACTTCAGTCGACTGAACTGCATTTACACAACTTTTAAATCTCACATTACATCCAAACCATTGTCGCATGAGTTCACACCATGTTGTTTAAGCCTCTCACCTCCACACGACTCTCCCTGTGTTTCCAAGTATATCAGCGTTTAGATCCTGGTGACATTTCCCGCCTGCGCAGGAAGTGATTTGTTTTGTGTCGAGACAGATCGAGGCAACAGCGTCTTTGAGCTAGTAAAGCGAGGCGGCTGCATACAGGTTGGAGTATGTCTGAAAACACAAAGAAGTGTCCATGAAAACATTTCAGGAGGGAATTCAGTTTTGCTTGACGGAGTCTGTTTTCACATGAAGGACACAGCTGTTACAAAACGGGTCATTCCTTGAATAATTTATAGACTGGAACTTTATTTTAAATTTGAAAGAATGTGCCCACATTTGAAGACATTCATACCTTCATAAAATGTGACAGTATAGGAAATAACAGCATGTGCTCTACCTGTACTTATACTTGGCCTTGGTTTTGTGTGTGTTTTTTTTTTATTTTCCTTTCATGCCCCTTCCCTTATTCTCTTCCCTGCATGGGCCCAACGTGGTGAAGTGGGCCTTGTACCTTTTCCCATTAGCCTCCTCACTGTGCTTTCTGTCCCTGTCAGCGTTTAACCTATGATTGGAGGCAGCAGGCGCTGCTCCCTCTGGAGGCCATATCCAATCAGTAGAGCTGAATCTGATACAGTTAAGGGAAAGCCAGCAAGATTGTGAGCAATGTTTATTTTGCGATAAAAAGAAAAAACAATTTCTTTTTTTTTTTCCCACTCACACTTGAGTATTTGCATATAAATGACAGCCTAGTGGCCATCAATGAAGAGAGGGAGTTGGGGGAGAGAGAGAGAGACAGACAACAAATGAAGATGAAGTATAGTGGAGACAGCGCTGTTCTAAAGGACTAAAGCTAAATGTCATTGCAATCATGAAATAATCTGCTTCACTTCGACATTTAATCATCACATTTAGTTTCTGACAACAGAAGCTGGTGCTTTTCTTCAAATTTTATGGAATGGTCTTAACATATTTCGGTTTGACTTTCCAATAGTAAAACGAGAAGGTCAGTAACCTCAAATCATTGAAAGAAAAACAGTGGATTGGTTGTATATCAAAATTAGGTCATTCAACTAGCTGAACATCATGGATTAGAAATGAATGATAACATTTCCTTATTTGATTTGAATACTGCAGAATGGATGTTGGACTCTTTATTAAATCCCTTAAAAGCTAGCATTAGCAGCTTTTAAGCTTTAAATAAAGTTGTTAATTTATGGCGTGCACAAAGAAATGAACTGATGCGGGGCTTGTTTTTAACCTTTAAGCAATCATACGAAGCAGAATTATTGATGAATATTTCATGAATATTATCTTGCGTCTCTGTAAATTGTACTGTGGCTGCCTGTGAGGCTTCCCCGCTTATATAAAAGTTGTAATGATAATAAAAAACATAATTAGACATTATTTTTGTCATTCATCTTTTGATATTTGAGACAATGTACTTGGAGCTGTTTGATTCCGAACAACAGTTGATGAGTCCATGCACGGCTTCTGTGCAGTGTCTCTGCTGCAGCGAGTTTCCCCAGAAACCATGAGCGAAACAGAAAAATCTGAGTTCATGTGTCGGTTAGTTGATTAATTAGCTTTAGAGATGTTGGCAGACACATCTCTTCACTGTAGCTCTTTGCCCTCGCCTCCTGTTCTTATGCTAACTTTAAGTTAAGCTAATTACCTCTTGATTCCAGCTCCATACTTAATAAGCATATTTCATAAAATGTTGGGCTATTAACATTTGGGCCCCAGCACTGCATCTCTGGATATTTATAAATCACTGTGCACACACAGGTGGTTAAAGACTCACTTTTATGCCACCATATGGCCCATAGCGTTTGCATTTCCTTCCTGTTGCAGTGCCATTACACCAGCAGTATACGCACCTTTATGTCCCTGCTATAATTCTAGAAATAGATGATTTTTTCAAGCACATGATCTGAGTCTTGTTTATCGCATGAGTGAACAAACTGTATTTTGCCTACATGCAGGGGGGCTGCGGCTGATTTTCTTTATCGTCTGATGACTCATTCTGCTTTAGCTTGAGGTACTAAAGTCACGTCTGTAATCTCCCCCTGCTTGCCGGCAGCTGAGAGGTTACCTTTCCTACACATTAGAGCTATTTTCCTCTTAATTGAGACCCACTCTGCTGCAACAGCGTTTTCACAAGGTGGAAAATGGCAGGTCAAGATTTTGAGACATCTTTCTCCCTACCAACCTCCTCCCCTCCCTCCCTCCCTCCCTCACTGCTCTGGCAAAAGAGGCTGTGAAGTTGATAGGTTCCGTTGGGGAAACTGGAGCCATGCAGGGCAGCCAAGACACTACAGTCTTTGAGGGCAAGTAAAGGTTGATATTGTGTCACCTCATAGAGTGTCCTGATGTGTGTACAAATGCTTGTGTTGTTTGTCCAATCCAAGCGTAGGCCCTAATGTATGCACACATTTCTGATTGAATTACACTGGCACTTTTATGGAGAAAAATGGTGGCCAACCATCTCCGTGAGTGCTTATGAGAAAACTGACGCTCTGTGGGAGCGTCCATGGTGACTTGACTCAATCTGCATACGATTACCCCTCAGCAGACCTGTAACCCAGTTTATGAGCCCATCACCTCCTCTGCAGGAAGAGCCAGTGCCTGTTTTTCATGTTCCAGGAGCATAATGACCTAGCATTTGTTAAAGTTTATTGTGCTGCCCTTTAAAACACAAACGCAACCATTGTTGTGTTTTCATGTTTACTAGCATCTTTGTTGTGTCTGTTCAAGCTCAAGCTCCTGCACTAAAACTCACATTTCTATAAACTATGCTCATTTTAATGTGAATTACGTAATAAAGCACAACTTGCAGAGGTGCTGCTATCATGACCCATCTCCAACATAAATCATGGGCAAATTTATGCATACTATAACATTTCTTGATTATGTTTACATCAAATTCTCTACCACCTAATATTCTTTTGAAATGGTAAACCACAGTTTTACAAGAGATATATGTTTGATGAATGAATCACAACTTAATTTTATGCATGTTGATTTAAGCATATACACATAAATCTTTGGCAAAAGGCTGTAAAAAGTCAAATCTCCACTTATTGGCTCGATCCAGGGGTGCTGTTCCATTTTATCTGTTATCTGTTTTGTCAAACTTGTCCATTGCCCTTGCTCTTCTGTGTAAAATATGGTGAAATTAAGTATCACAGTATGTATATATATCGTGATACATATTAAATCATGAGGTTGTAGGGAACACCCAACCTTACAGAAGAAGTTTCCAACCATTTCATAGTCAAACATTCAGCATAAATGAGCCTTTGGTTGATATTTACTGACATATTTTGACATTAAAACAATGAACGTATGCCTCCAATTACATTTGGTATCAGAACTGTTATCTCTTACATGAATCAAGTCCATGGTTTGATTTGGTTCGACACATAAAACCACAGGTAAATGAATTTTTTCTAAATCTCTTTTATGTAGTTGCACAAATGAGACAAACATAACAAACATAAAAACAAGGCAGGCCTGACAAACAGCCCTGTCTTTGTTTAACTGCATGGTGTAAAATTGGGAATTGAAAGGACCCCATTTTGGTGTTGTATCTATTAAATCCTGACTTCCACACACGGTGCTGTTCAAACGTTTGTTCTGCCATCATACGGTAAAACATGCCAGTTGACAGTTAATTTTTACAGTTTTTGCAGCTGAACACGATCGCTGGGGCGCCAGATACACTCGGGGACGGCGACCGAGATATTACCCCCTTTCTATTTATTAGTCATGTACAGCAAAGCTGCCAACACTGCTAACACTTGATAGTCCCTGTGGCTGAAGTGCTTTTGGAGATGTGATTATCACTCAGCGAAATTGCCCAATTCCATCACAAATTGTGATCCAGCAAAAAAAGAAAATCTGGTGAGCAGGGAAATGTTTAATGAGTTCAATTAGGCTTTGTACCATGTTTGTTTCCAGCCAAGAGATTATGTTGAATCCCCACCCTCACTTCATGAAATGAAGGATAACCCTCAGTCAAAAGTCTGAAGACTTGAGGATAGGTTGAAGATAACACATATTGGCGCCGGCATGAGATAAACACAGCAAACCCACAGTTGGGCTGTAGTTCAGCCTTGAAGGGAAATTCATTTCGAATTGTTCTGTTTTTATTTTTCTCAGTTTAACTGTGGATATTTTAATTGTTTGCCTTAGGGTGGTTTCAAAAACGTATTTTATTTCCACTGTCTTATATATTTGAGTTATATATATATATATATATATATATGTTGTGTGTTTCACTTTTTTTGTCTTATTTTTTGTTTTTATCAGAAAAACATCCATTATCTACCGCTTCCATCCATTATCTATAGGAGGGGTACACCCTGGACAGTTCACTTACATATATATGTAATTTAATTATTTAATTCAGAGTTTGTACGGCCAATTTAAGTTTTTGTTATTTTACCTTTTTGCTGAACCAGTTAGTGTAAAAATGATGCGCATCGTAGTGTTGAGGTAAGAAAGTCCTGCTCCTGCGACAACATCAAAATACCTCGTCTGGAGCAGTTTACTCTTTGTTGCCATTCCACGAGACATTCTTCTTCAGCAAAAGGGAAAATGTTGAACTGTAAAAATGACTGGACTGAGTGTTCATTTGTAGCACTGATGGGAAAAGAAAATGACAGAGCCGGGCTGTCTGATGTTTGGCAGTGATGCATTTACTTTGTTTTTCCTGGTACCAAATCCAGTCTGTGCTGACAAACGGAAAGCATGTCTCAGTAAATGTGTCCTTAGCTTTTTTCTGTGTGTGTGCAGAAGATGTTTGGGCAGCAATGACCATTTTAGCGGGGCGTCTCGGGCACTTGGAGAATTCTCTTGCAATACAAAGAATAGACCCACGGGGTCATGTACTATCAGAGGAAAATGGAATTTACCACAAGTAAAGGTGGAATGTGACTGCATGAATTTGTTTGCAGTATTTAAGTGTGACGAGCAATGTCCTTGTTTTGTGGCCACTATAATATTTTGTCACGCAGTATAATTGGTCACCATTACATTTTAATTTTTCCTCCCTGTTGTTCTCATGATTGTTTCAACCTCCACATTGACCATGTCAGTTTCTCAGACTCCAGTTTTTCTCATTTCAAAATATCTTTCCCCACAGTTATGTCAACATCTTCATCAAACTCGTCCATTATCAAAACAAAGAAAAAACAGCAAAGATATGGATACAAACCAGAGAATAGGTTGTAGTGTGTTGCCACAGAGACGACTTAACCCCTCTGCTAGAGCATACATTTAAAGTGTTATGCAACTCTTTAAGCTTTGCCTAGAGACAATTATCCAAAGTGTCAAGCGATGAATTGTGGCCTGCTATGAGGCAGCCACTGGATTGGGACATTAGTCTTGTTAACACACGGCTTTAAATAAAAAATGATGTTGCGCAGCACGAAAGAAGAACATTAAATCTGTGAATCTTCTCACAAATGTAAAGTTTTTTCTTTGTTACACGTGTGCAGTAAAAATCACAGCAGCACCGACTAATTGTGCATGTGTTTTTGTTTCTGGTATGACATGTCAACAAATTGGGCTTCATGTTTTTATTTGCCAAACTAAAGGTATTGTTGTGTTGGTGTGGCTGTCTACTCGCATGGTCTTTTCCTCCCTCCTGCTGTTTTTATTAGTCGTGAGCGTAAAACACTTCAGAGTCTCAATTAGGACACATTATTACAAGATAAAACCATCTCTGCTGTCGTAGTCTTACCTTAAATCGTCAAGTTATTATCGTCCACAAACTAATTAGCTGGTTCTTGATAAGCGAAGGGCTGACCCATTGTTGCCATAGTAACAGTTTGGACTTGATCACAATGAAACGATTGTGCTGTTTGGTAGCTTGCAGAGCTCACGCTGTCTTCAGCATTTTTATTTGCTTAATTTAGTTTCTTGTTATTCACTCTTTGTAGGTTTTTTTATTTTTTTATTTTTTATTGTTCCGCTCCTGGGAAGACCCAAATAATTGCAGAAATAAAACAGGGAGTGCACAGGCTCATGTCAAAGCTTTGCATCAGAACATGCTGTTCTCATGAAATGAAGAAAACGACTTCCTGTTAACTATAGGATGAGCTTGTGAACAGGTCGGACATTGTTATAATATGTGTAGTAAAATGAGCCATCAAACCTGCCTGAGACTGAAATGATAAGACTAATATAAAAAGAAAACCCACAAACCACTCACTCTAAAGTGTATTTTTTTATCACGATCTGTGTTGTGATGGATGAATTGCAGCATTTTGTTTGTAGCTGTGCTCTTTTTTAACCTGCTTAATCTGCTGAACTGTTTTACAACAGGAGACAAATTAGGTGATTTGTGGCTTAACAATTAATATTTTTCATTTGAATCACATTTTGTTCCTTAACCATATATTTATGCTATTTGTTGAAATCCTCTTCTCATCCTGATCGCCATGAAGTCACCTTAAAAAAAAAAGAAGAAAAAGAAAAGGGGTCTTCACAACAAGCCAGAGAGACATTAACCACTGATGCAGAGAGGATAGCCAGATGTTAGTGAGGCTGATACAGAAAGGTGGCAGAAAATGTGCTGCTTAAATTCACAGTTTCGCCACAGACAATGACTTTCAGTGTTTTCAGGATGCAGCTCTGAAAAGAGGACCAACAGAAATGGGTGGGATGTGTTGGTTAGTGTTGGGGCGTCAAAGATCCCATTCACACTTAGTATTAACATCCATCCTGAATGGTCCAGTCATATGCACATCGTGCTAAGTTTAGGTCTGAACGCATCCTATTAATCATGAATCACAAATGTTTAATCTCCTGTCATGTTACAGCAGTTTGAGAACAGCTTTGATTTGTTCAAGATCCCCTCTCTTTTTTCTTTCTCTTGAGTCAGTTTACATAATTTTATTCTTGGAAACAAACATGATGTGAGTGTGCAAGACAGGGAACCCGGGAAGCCAGGTCTGGTGTCATGTGATCAGAGAAAGCATTTAAACAGTCGTGGAATGGAATCACTTAGGGCGGAAGTTAATAGTTGACACCAGGTGTGAACACAGCCAAATTGTCACCTGCTATTGCCAACTTTTCCCTATTGCCACTGATGGACTCACACTTTAATCAATAAAAAAATGATTTAATATTGGTCAAATTCTGTTGATGCTTGCAGTTCAGCTTGGTGTGGCTGCTGAACTGCAAAAACAGCCCAAAAGACCAGTTGTGGTTGTGATAGAAAGTGAAAGAAAGTCTGTGTTTTCCCACTTGGGATAAAAAGGACTGCCTTTATTAAAATCCCCCCCAAAACATTTCTGCAATACACTGTGGTAGATCTCGCTCTCTCTCTCTCTCTCATGCTCCTCAATGATGGATTTCCTCCCTCAACTGGACTTTCCTCTGTTATTCTGATTGAATGGCACCAAAATCTGTTACTGCAAGATTTTGGTAACTGATGGATCTTCGGCTATTAAGCACCACTGTAGCTGCTCTCAATATCTCACTGTAACATTATGGTGTCCCCATTTTTCGCTCTTCAAGTGATTTAGTGTGCCCTTCATATGCATTTTCCCCACCTTTGTTCCTCAAGCATGTAGCATCGCTGCTTCCTCTGTCAGCATGACTTGCACGGTACACCAAAACACAAAGAATTTACATAAATCAGCAGTGTTAAATCCTTCTCTGCCAACACCACTCGCTCCCCCCCCTACAACCGTCACATGCTTTGCATCTCACTGATTGGTGGCCAAGTCACTTCTTTGGTAAATAACACATTTATAGAGGCTCAATTAGTGAAGCCTGTTGAATCTGCAGCAGCTGTGCACGCCAGATGTTTTTTAAAGCAAGAGTGACGCAGGGAGGTGAAGCGAGAGAAAGGAGGATGTCAGACACACAGGGAAAATGGGAAAGGTAAAGGAGATGTCGCACTTGTTTTTAGTTCAACTTGTTTTTCGAGTCTAGGAGAATTGAATAATTGCAAAAATAAAATGCTCCACAAGCTCAGCAGCTTTTATCTAATTTCGTAGACATGCAACGTAGAATTTTCAGTGCTATTTTCCAGAAGATACAAAGTTTTTTAAAATTAAAGCAACATTCTTTATAGTTAGAAAGCTCAACTCAAGTTCAACAAAGCAGATCTCATTTCAAGGTTGATCTAGTATTTGTTTTTTAAATCAAATTACCTTAATTTGTTCCATCCATGGTGTTAGTGAGGTTTGCTCAGTTGTTATTGAAATCTAGATGTTGAATTTCCCATTATTATGA
Source organism: Solea senegalensis (assembly GCF_019176455.1). NCBI lineage: Eukaryota > Metazoa > Chordata > Actinopteri > Pleuronectiformes > Soleidae > Solea > Solea senegalensis. The sequence continues at coordinate 27,182,470 of NC_058022.1, read as the reverse complement.
GATTGTCACGCTCATTCTACAACTAATGTTAATCTTATTTTATCCTGAGTCGCAGTGACAGAGACAGGCAATAAAGAAGCGGCAGTATATTTCCTCTGAAGAGTCCCTGTCAAATACTGCAGCTATAATCACTGTTCACTCGGCTATAAAGTGGAGCAAATAACGTTAACTCCCGTGTCATTTTATTGTAAACCTTTGTGCACAGACTTACTGTTCATCCATCTGGTCCCATGCGGCACTCTTTAGCTTTCCTTGGTTATTTACTCCCATTAAATCTGAGTTGTTTTTGTGATACCAGGAAACGATTGAAGCCAACGAGGTTATGTGATGAAACCTTTCTATAAATATATATGCACATAGACTGTATATAGTATTGATTGATACACTAGTCACTGTGTGGAGTTTGCATGTTTTTTTCAATTTATCTGGTCATAGGGAGTGAGTGGTTTGATCAGAAAGTGAAATGATTCCCGCTTTAATGTTTGGTGTTTCACATGAATGTAATAGTGCCTTTGTTCTCAAACTGTGGTAAGTGTGCCACCAGTAATGCGCAAGCGTCCTCTGGTGATACACTGGTGGAAAATTAGAAATATTGACTGGAGTGCATTGACAATTAAACAATAATAATAAATTATTATTATTAGTCACCATATCTCTCGCTCGAGCTTCATCTAATTTTTCTATACCAGTGTCTGAAGTATATGTGAGGAAGAGAAGGATGATGAGAGAGCAAATTAGTAAATCTGCCTCCTGTGAAACGTCTGAAGCTGACTTTTAACGTTGGCGATAATGGTGTTACTTGGAGACCTCCATATTTTCTCTGGTGTTACTCTGTATGAAAAGTTTGAGAACCACTGTAATAGTGCTCACTTCAGCGGGCACGGTATTACACAAGCCTCTTTATCGTTTATTTATCTTTATATGACTGGAAAGAACATATTACAACGACGCCTGCTTGTTCTCTTGCCTCGTATATAACCAGCTCTTATACAGACTGTCTATGTGCTAATACTCACATTGTCATGTGTGCCTTATTGTGAAACACAAAAGCGATTCACTGTACGGATCAGTGCAGTGTGAAGGAAAAGGTTGATTGATTATCATACAAGAGCTCTTAGTGCATGAACAGTCGAGCCGATGACAGCATTGAAAGTGGTCTTATCCTGGTTGCCATTTACAATTTTCGCTGCATGATTTCTCTGCTTATTTCTCCTTCTCTTTGTCCATTTCTTTCAGTTGAAGGCTGCACCGATTGGTCGGTGGACTACTTGAAATACAAGGCACTTCTGGGGGAACCGGTACGGATTAAGTGTGCTTTGTTCTATGGATATATCCGGGCTAACTACACCCATGCGCAGAGCGCAGGACTCAGCCTCATGTGGTACAAAAGTGTGGGACACGGGGACTTTGAAGAACCCATCAGTTTTGATGGCACAAGGATGAGCAAGGAGGAGGACGCCATATGGTTTCGACCAGCGGAGCTGGAGGATGTAGGCTACTATTCCTGTGTATTAAGGTAAGCTCCTCTCAGCCACGGTTACCTGGGCACATAATGTATTTCTTGCTTTTGAGTATACATAATTATTTTTTTTAACTTCTTTCCGCCCTAATTCTCATTTCACTCATCTCTGACAAAGCACTGCTCGGTAATTTTCTGAGCATCATTCAACCGAATGGGGTTCCTCTGCGTGCCTTTAACTGCTAAATTATTTCTTTATTTTCCTCTGGTGGATTGTGAGCCATTTGGTGCAATTGGTCAATCCATTTCTCTCTGGCCTTTGCAAGTACTTTTCTCTAAAAGTGTGCAAGAGTGATATGAAAAAGAACGGACAGCAATTCATTACAGCAAGACAGAGGAAAGGTAAAAAAAGAAAGCCAGGGACTCTGTTCCTTTTCCACTTGCCGGATGGTGGATAGGGGAGACAATTGTTTGATTTATGACTTCAATAATGTGGGCAAAATTTCTGGCTTTGAAACTCATAATGGCAGAAGTTTTCATTATAACATGTAGGTTAGGCTGTGGCCAGCCAGATAGAAAGGCAAAGCTCCTGTTACTGTAATCTTGTGAGAATTACAAACTAAATTCATGGAATCATTCATCTTTCGGCGATAACGCAATTCATTTGGGACAGGTAAATTATATGCTTTTTAGCGGTCACATTCAACACAGGTTCCCCTGTTTTTCAATAAGCTCAGTTCTAAGAGGTTTTAGTGAACCGGCAGCAGTCCTCTATTCACCAGCGATGGCATCGTTTTCTGGAGGTAGACAATCACTTAGCTCAGAGTTATTGTGTAATCACACAGAAAGTAGGACCATGAGGTTTGATTTGGACACGCGGAGTTGCTCGGTCGCCAGTCTCTTATCATTCACAAACAAATTTAGGAGCAACACTTGTTTTTGCCATCGTGGTGATAAATAACACGAGTTGTGATTACAAAGTACTTTTCATTTGCACAGGATCTCTCTCTGTTACCTGTGTCTGCTTTCTGCAGGCTGGGACCATGTTTTTGCACGCCAAGTGTGTTCCACTCACTCACTGTTCAATTCCGACATGGATTTACAACGCTGACCTTTATTCTCAAACTGCCAGCATTGATGCTACAATCAGCTCTGCTGATTTCTCTTGTTAATCAAAGCTTCCATTGCAGCTGGGTGTGTTCACTTCTAATCTTCACTATCTTGCTCTTTAGATTAATACAGCGAGACCCCGTTATGTAGACGCATGTTATTTGTAGAGAAAACATTTACTAATTGTAATTTAAGGAATAAAGGAAACCATCATTTTTATGAATTAAAGGGAGTGTTGGTTGCCACAGGAAGTTCTTGAAATGCTATACACCTGGTGTTCATCCACGTACCCATACACAAGCCAGAATCTGTTTCCTTAATCTCAAGTAATAAAAAAAATCCTTCTTTCCAATGAAAATTTAACACAAAACTCATATTGTGGTCCAGATTCCAGGAACCGCTCTGGTGTCTTATAAAGGCCTTTTTCTTAAATAACAAGACATATATATTCTATTATCCTTTTCTGTTGATAGATGAGCCCACTAAATTATATTCACTGAACTAAAAAAAAAAAAATATATAAGAATAATTTGTCACAAGGTGTTTACTGTCAACTTTGTAACACTTGAGCTGAGAGGGGCAAAAAAAAGCTGAGTCATGCGCAAAACCTGCACATGCTTCATTATTTAGTCATAACTTATTAACCTTGTAGGTAAAGGTTGCTTTCCCTTCACTGGCTCATTAGTTGACTCTGTACAGCGACATACTCTAATGTGGCATTTAATGGGGGCGGAGCCTGTTGCGTAAAGATAGGACAGCGCAAACGTACTGTACCTGTGTGTGTCATGTTAAGTTTGACTTGGTGCATAGCAATAAATCATCGAAATGTCAAATGAGAATGATTTAGAGTCATATACTGTGAGTTCTGTTGAGTTTGGTTATTATAATGAGTGCCTGTGACTGACAGGACAATGGTGTCTGGGGAACAAACTTTATATTGCTTCCATATTTCAGGTAAAACTGAATTTATATTTGGTGTAGAATGAAAAATGCTGAATTATATTTTTCACGTGATGTGCTGCCTTTGTGTGAGTCAGTGTCAGAGATTAAACGGAGCCACTCCAAAGTACTTTAGCAGTAATAGCGCCTGAAATGCTGCTTTTAAAGACAAAGCATTTGATCTTAAATGGCTACAGTATGACATTTGCTTTGCATGCACAACCAACAATTTGTCCTGCAATTTAGATACTTTTCCTTCTAATTAACATATTTATTTGCTTTGTCACTTTCTTCTATTTTTTTTTTCCTTTACATGCACAACCAACAATTTGTCAATACAAACCTTGATTATAGTCTCAGTGAAATATAAATAAACAGACCAGTACTTTTGGTTTGTCGTGTACTTTTCCTTCTAATTAACATATTTACTCTTTTCTCTTGTCTCAGCAGCATGCATCCTATAGATGATCAGCACTCACATGTGTTAACATATCACCCTAGGATGAACTAAAAAACTTGCTTCTCACATTATAACAGTTCTATCCCAGTCGTCATGGGCCCCCGCACTGTTACTGTCAACAAACATATGTTACTCTGCATCATTTCTGGAGAAGGTCTTGTAATTAAACCACATCAAGACTAAATCTATGCAGTATACTATAGTGAGTACTGAAGAAAGGCAATGGCTATCATTAAGCGGCCTTTCATTAAAATTATCTATTTATTGGATGAATTGAAAGGCTTTTTACACAGCTCAAATAAAGTTATCCAAGTCTCAGTTTATTTGAATAATTTTGCTATCTTTTGCTTTTATATGTATAGCTTTGGCCTTCTTCCACATGAATCTTTAATTGTGTAATATACATTATAATAATAATCATTTTTATTTACACAGCACCTTTAAAAACACATTTTCAAAGTCTTTCGAGAAAGTTTTCTTTCTACCTTTTTCACAAGCATATTATATGCATCGTAGAGGAGAAGAAGCGCGTGTTAAGTGATGCCATAGTTCAATAAAAAACGGTTGCTATGGTGACCCGACACCAAACATCACATTATTGGGCAATCAAGTTCTGTCAGATTGATTGTGTGGATTTCCATTGCCATGCATTTTTACGATTGTTAATGTGAAGACACCACTGCCACCAGTTCATCACATTCTATTTAGTGTTAATCCACTCCTGAAAAGCACATACAGTATTTTTAATAGAAAATTCTGGTTTAATTATTATTATTAAGTGTTCCCGTTCCATTCAAATTCCACGTAAATATAGTTGAATGGAAACATGGTTAGAGTCATATAGAAACAGACGCTCCTCTGTGTTCAATATATGAGCCCATGTGTTCACATAAAGAGAGGAGATTTCTGCCACTTGTGTGTAACAGGTGTGCTTGCATTAGGCGAAAATGAAGAGTGTGGGCAGAATATTCACGAGGCACCTTTACAATAGCTTCACCTCAGCCAGTGATCACACACACACTGCTGCAGCATTACTGGCAACTTCTCCTACTTTGCTTCCTTAAAAATTGAGGTCAGTGTCTTATTGCAATGCAGAACTGTCATGTCAAAGCAATTGTAGAACCTTGCAATACAAAATGATAGGATTACTGATATACTGGCAACAAATATTGACGTTTTAATACCAAAATACCAAAAAATGTGTTGCTTGCCTCACCAGCATTACTATCTCCTGACTCTTATTTTGAATTATTCAATTAGACATAATTATTTCTTGTAATATTGATTATTGCAAAATAATTGTTTTGTTGTATTGTTGTAGTCTTGGGCCATGCATCAAATTCACACCCATAGTTGTACAAAGTGGTTTGAACAATTCCAAGGTCTCATAGAAGAATCAAGGCTTTTTGAGAGCAAATAAAACAACTCTAGTGTCTTCAAACCAAACTATCATCATTGGCAGGGTTACAAGTAAACAAAACAAGACCAATGTCACAGACACGGGACATTTATCAATGTGCATTGTCTCTGTGAAAGAAAGCACAGTAAAGAATAATAGAAATATGCTCCTTGAGCAGCTTGGTCACCATGTGGCGTCATGCAAATGATGACAGAGACCCATCTGCACTGCGGAAAAAACACAAATGTCTTAATGAGGTTTGCAGTTTGCAAAGTTTCAAGTCTAGATACACAGCTGGGAGGAAGAAAATTGGGCAACGGCACATTAAAAACAATTATTACCAGTAAATGCAAAGCTGTACTTCATGACTTTCAATATAAACAAATGTTACATTTAAACCGCAGTCAAATTAATCCACAAAATGCTGATTAAACCCATCAGCTCCACATAACTCTTTCTCTGTATAAAGGTGTTCAGATCTTGTGTCAACATTTCCCCACTCCACACAGGAAGTGATTTGTTTTATGTCTAGACAGACAAAGGCTACAGCAACATTGAGCCGAGTTAAAACCAGTCAGATCTGATAGTACTGCTTGACAGAGCTTGTTTTTTTACAAATAATGTTACATCAACTCTGATTATTGAGACCAAACAACAACAACAAAATCACCAAATGTTACACACTGTCGCTTCAAAGTTATTCGGTAATCAATAGCAGTGTCCTTAAAACTGCTGGACTTGTCTTTTTTGTGACACACACACACACACACACACACACACACACACTGTTGCAGCATTACTGGCAACTTTTCCCTTACAAATTCAGCACAGTCACACACATCTAAACACATTACGGACATATGACGAGAGAGTGCCCACGCCACATACGTCACAGGGTTGAAGGGGAGGAGGTGATCACTGCCAACTGTGTCAAATCCAGGTCAGCACTCAGCTGTTTCAGATGTTTTACCCCCAGGAGCTCTGTCGTACGCAGAGCAAAAACATCTGCGGCTGTGGAGTGGGCCGCTTACTGTAGAGTGACAGAAAACAAACACAGAACACAAATGGGCCACCCTGGTACTTGGAGGATACCGCTAACTCCCCAGCACTGCTGCCAGTGTGTCTCTAAGCCAATTAGCATGACAGAGTTGCTAATTCACTCACAGCAGACACAATAGAGGAAAAGCTGCCACGGTGAAGAACATGGAAAAAAGGGGGAGATTCGCTGGTGGTGGGTTTGCATCTATAGCCTCCTTCACAATCAAATTTGCTGGATTTTCACCTGTGATTGTTTGTTTGTTTTTTACCCTAGCGATCCCACTAAAACAAAGGCGATTAACACTATTCCCTTTGCCAATGGTTGTAATGTCCTCCCTAAAGTCACAGACCTGCTGGAAACCAAACAATTCATAGGAAGAAGAAAACAACAACAACACTATTCAAACCCAATGACGAGTGAATGATTATAAATCACATGGAAAAAAAATTAAGTTAGAAGAAGTGATGTTGAAATGGGGTTGTAACAGCCAGAAGATGAAAGCAGGTCTGCTAGAATTGAGGCCAGAATTTGCATTGCTGCCAAAATTCATGCAGACAAAGACGAACTAAGCATGATCACCCGGGTCTTCTGTGTCTGAGATTTGAACATGACCAACAATCACATTGCACGACAATATCCATGACATGAGAAGAGCCTGCAGGTGTGAGAGATAACGGGACAGTGTCACAAATGCTCATAGCTATAAAAGGTATGATTTAGGTCTCAGGACTGATCAGACGAGATGGACCTTGTCAGTTTCTGTCTGTGACAGGTGGTCCTGACAATAAAATGTATGTGTGTGTGTGTTCAGATTTTAATTGCTTCAGTTCTCATTAAGGTTTTAATGTGTTTACGACATTAATCCACATCATGGCTTGTTTGAATTTGAGGAATAACGGCTTAAAAACTGGCAGAAATGTCACAAGGCACAAGTGGGAGGTCATTAAATTCGATTTTATTTTTCAGTGCACAGCTCAGTCACTGTTAGCTCTCTGCAAAATAATCAACATCATCAAAAATCATCAAAAGTAACACACTGCTGCTTCAAATGCCATACTGTGTCTTGAGTGGCTTTAAATTAACACACATATAGACACTTTTTAACACACAAACTGGCAGAAACAAGCTTTAAAACCCAAGGGTTTCCTCATCAAACACACCCACACACAATGCATCGATCGCTGTGGAAAGTGCAGGGATTACAGTGTCAGATTAAGGACAGATGTAGCAACACCAGGAGGATCCCACTTCTTGGCAGTTAGCTAATGTCTCACCTCTGACCCTGTTCACCGGTGTTGGCAGGCTGCCACTGTCCCAGGCTTATTAATGGGTTTCCTGCATGCCCTGCCAGGACTGGACTGTCACCGTCAGAGGACAACGGGAGGGGAAGATAACAAAGGAGTGAGTGTGCGTCCCTGTGCATGCACGTCCATTTGCCTGAGTTACCGCTGCGAGTGCACCTCACCTGGCACCTGTGCATACTCATGCACACCGAGAGCTCATACATGCATTAAAAAGCATTCCCACACCGCAGCCACGTCGACTGTATTAGTATTCGTAGGCAGGAGTGGCTGGTGATCTCTCAGGGAAGTGACAGTCAGAATGGGCCGTCTGGAACACTCTGTCATTCAGCCCGAGTCAGAGCCTGTCCAATTGATCCAGCCCAGCTGTCAAAGCCAATGCGAGACACTGGACTAAGGAGCAGCAGAGACGGCTTGTGCTGCCACGGCCTGTGGATGATTTATAATTTAAGGATTGTGTTTGTTTTATAAAGCTACCTGGCAAGAGACAGTTGGTTAGCGGTGGCTCTGTGCAAAAGCTTTGCAGACGAGTGCTATAACAGGGACACCTTGATGGATGTACGTTAACAGAGTTTATAGTTAAGTCCTGTGCCGTGTCAAGGCACATATCGATGAGTTCGGAATCAATAATGTTAACAAATAGCAGAGATTATTCTGCCATGTCATTTGCAAAAGGTCAAGATAACGTACAAAGAATTTCACATACAATTTTTAGTTATTTTACAACCTTGTCTCTTTACTTTACTATTATAGTCATTTTTCAACATTTTATCAATAAATCTGAAGTTATTGAAGCATGGATCATGAGTTTCGTAGTTTGTCCTATGCTAGAATAAAAGAAAGAGGAGAGGGTGTTGCTGGGGAAGAAGCAAGGGGAACATTATAGTGAGAAATCAGCTGTCAATCACACTGTACCCACGCCCTACAGCATACCCGCCTTTAAGGTGGTCTTTTTGACGCTAAATGGGAATATAATTCACAGAAAACATTTTAGAGAAGCATTTTCTCATTGACTTACTTACAAATCAGTTGCCCCCTGATTGCCATTCTAGAAAATACAGGCACTTCTACATCAGCTTTGCTTTCCTGACCCAGAGAATATGTCATTATGTATATTATTCATTTGCAGCCCAGGGTAAAATGTTAACCATTGGTAAAATGTCCATTACATGTGAATAGAAATGTAATTTTTTATTGGTGTGTATTTTTCTATAAACCAAAGAACATATCAAATCAACATAATTTACCTGCTGGTGTTCGTACATGATTTCCTAAAATCTGAGTGCTTCTTCGAAAGTTTAGAAAAGTCGACATGATTCATGTTGACAACAACAAAAAAAACTTTGAATCAGAGTTCAGCTAAAAAGAATAATTTCACACGACTCCTTCAAGAAGTTTACTCATGAGAGAGTTGATGCCATCACTGGCAGCAGTTATTCGTAGTGCCCAGGTGTTTTTTTTTTTGTTTTTTTTTAAGTTCATTGTGTGATATGAATTTGCCAAGTTGCTGTAACCACCTGCCACAGAACATTGATGATGTTCACCTATATTCAGTATTCTTTACACCTGAGAGACTGCTTTGTGGAGGCAATGTTTGGACAGGCTTTTAGTCGGCTCTGTGTGCTGTAGCCGGGGCTGTTTTCCAGCAGCCATTGTCTGATGATGTATGGGCTACTGCTGGGGTTCAGTCCACCTTTCACACTATGCCTTATTCAGCTGTGAGGTGCCAGTGTGAAGGTGGCCAGATAGATACTGTGAAAACCTGATGTTAAAATGGTAGAGTGGGAGAAAAGTGCACACATGGAATTATGTCAGGGGCATGTGCTACTTTTGTTTTTCTTCTTTGCTTTTTTTCCCTCCCCTATTTCACATTCTACATTCTATAATTGCATTGAAGTAAGGCCTCACACAGTTACCAAAATGTATTTTAAAATGTAATTTAAAGGCCACATAGACCGGAAGCTCCAATGAACGTTGCGTTTGTGTGTGTATCTGCGTCATTACCTCGTTTATGAAACCCTAAAGTTTTCAGAACAAACAGTTCAGCCACTGCTGAGAAAATAGTGTTGTATTGTTTTCTTGGGTTCTGCGAAGCGGATCGGCACTTCCTTAATTTGATGTCGTCATCAGAAATCCTGACCACTTCTCTCACCACCATAACGCCTCCTGGTGCGGGCACTAGTCCGGGCACATCCGGTTGCAATTAAATACATTCAACCGCAGAAGAAGAAGAACTACTCTCGTTGTAGCTGCTGAGATGCAGAGCATTCACCGTGCTCCCACAGCTCAGAGGGGGAGCTGTGTATCTGAGAACTGGCCTACCAATTACGTCACTTCCAGGTACCTGGCCAAGCACAGGACAGTAGGAAAGCTCTCGTTGGCTGGCCAATCACAACACAGTCCACGTTCTGGGGGTGTGGTTTTGGTCTGAAACAGCGCGGCTGACGAGAGCGTCAGTGAGGAGATATTTTGATCGGCTCGTTTGCAGCGATTAGGAGGTTTGTAACCATGAAAACAAGTTAATATATGTAAGTAGACCTCCATAACTAACATATATGTGTGATACAAGCATTCTGTGTCGCCTTTAAATGAATCCATACAAATATTGCAAACAAATATTGATAAAATCCCATAAACTGTAACACATTTTATGGGATTTTTGACCATGTGTCAAATTAAAAGCAGAACATTGTGTCATGCAGGATGGAAATTGCCTGTAGTCTTTCAGTGAAGCAGTTAAAGCCGCCAACATGCAGCTCCATACGTGCTTATTTTGATAAATATGTATACAATACAGAGGGCTGTCTTTGTAGAAATTGGAATATAAGTTTTATCCACTGTTTGCATGCATTAGAGTCTCAACCAATTTTGCTGCATGGCCCTTATGCTCCCTCTGATTGGTCATTTGTCCCATGCCCGATTCCATTTGATTAAGCTAGAGCTTAAATGGATCCTGGCTTCGAGGAGCAGCGGTAGAGAAAGTTGTTTCCAGAGATTATATTATGAGAGACCTATTGAGTAAAATCAGCTGCCACAGTCTGCATTAATCCCCAGAACGATCCAGCGGAAGGTCATATATGACCAGTTTTTATTTCGTCTTTCTTCAATTTATTATCAATCTCACCCACACATGCAGCACTCAAACTCGGCTTCCACCTTTTTCAATTTGGATTTTACACACTAAAATATCTCCCCAAATACTTTGATATCATCAACTGCATTCTTAGCAGAGGCTGCACATACGTACTGTATGTGCAGCCTCTTGGCCCCCCGAGCTGAAGAAGTCATCAAACAAGATGCCAAACTATTGCTATCTGATGGCAGAGACACTGACCTTCTCTTCCTCATATCTGATGGTGGTTTTTATCTGCCAGACAAATGTCAGAAATGCCGTTCTCCAAGCACAATCACTTTGGCTCCAGAGCCAACTTCCCCCTTCACCCAACCACCCCCACCCGTCTTTCCCCTCAGGATTTTGAACAGTGCAGCTCCAAGCAAGATATCTGCAGTACCACAGCTGTCAGTCAAAGTGCTACAGAGGAGAGAACTCACAGCTCGCCAGAATCTTCAGGGTGAGAGTATAATAGACTGAGGCTTGAGACCGAAAACTTAATTATAATTTCATCAAACTGGAATAGCTCATTTAATTGTTAGTGATACTGTTTGTTGTAAAAGATTTGACAAGGTGTTATCACAATCAAACCTAGTGTCTGTACCAATCATCTGTGCTTTAAAAGCAAATGTATTAATGTAGCTAAACTAATACAGCAAAAACCATAATGATGGTGATTGATTTAACTCTAGGGTGCAGCTTGTAGTGCTGCTGTTAAATTGTTTTATTCATTTATCCACCACAATTTATATCAATAGCAGAAAAACCTCCCAGCAGTGCAGTAACAGCACACTTCAATTCAAATTATTATCAACACCTCTTTGCATCAATGTCAACAATGGCTGAACACTATAACATTTATGAGGAAAGATTTATTGCAAGCCTTTTACATTAGACAGCATTAGTTTTAACTAACGTAGCGTAACGAATAATCTGCCACCTGAGTGCAAGCTCTGCATCCAAATCAGCAATCAGCAACTTATTATTCCCTTTTCTTCTGTATTCTTCAGGCACAATATAAAACACCATAAACACAGACTGTGGTCTGCCAATACCTTGAACAATCTTTTGTACTGTACACCTGTTTTGTGGCAAGACTGCTCTGCACAGTGTTAGCTCGTCTGCTCCAAAACTGGGGGAAACTATTATTGGTATTTTTAGTACTATATATATATATATTTATATTTATATTCATATATATATATATATATATATGTATATATATATAAGTACTCATGTATGCATCATGTATGCATTATGAATAAACTGAAAAATTAGCCCGTAGTGTATACGGGCTAACATATATATATGTATATATGTATACAGTATATATATATACAGTGTATATATATATATATATATATACGTATACATATATACGTATACATATATACGTATACATATATATATATAATAAGTGCTCGTGTATGCATTATGTTTAAACTGAAAAATTAGCCCGTAGGTATATGTATATTATTCATTTTTTTTATTTATTTTTTAAGCTAAATACAGTAAAGTGCAGTGGTATTTCTGTATGGAGCTTTCATGCTCTGCACAGACATGTAGCTCTGATTGTTTATCTGTATCCGTCTGGCCAGGACTGGTGACCAGTCCTGGTGGTATACTGCCTTTTACCCAGTTTCAGCTGAGATCCCCACAAGATAAGTCAGTGAATGAATAGAAAGGGATGACCCTGTTCTTAAAATTGCCTATGTTATGTCTTGCACAGCTGCGCAGGAAATTTCTCAACAATGTCTCCTGGAGACACTGCTTTATTTGTCCAAAAGGGTAATAATACGCTGTCTGGCAAAAAAGTCACACACTTGAATATTTTTATCGAACTGCTGTTAGCTTGATTACAACATGGATCTCTTTCAGCAAGCTTATGCACTGTCACATTTAATTTAATTTGATTTTGCACCAAGATCTTGTATTTATGATGGAAGACTTGGACTGCTCTTTCTCACACATCATTTTGCTGAACCGTGGCCTGACAGACCGAGGCAGCTCCAGATCATAACACTGCCTCCACAGGCTTGTACTGTAGACACTAAGTGAAATATTAGACTATATGACTTTTTTTCCTGTGGCAGGGCAGTCTATTTACCACTGTATATTTTTACAGCTCCACCTCATTCTGGTACCAACTTTGCGGCTATAATATGCAGAGCAGTATGTTGCTCATACATACACCCAGAAGGCCTGGAGACCAATGAATAAAATCATGATGGCATTAGAGGCGAATAAAATGGTGACAAATGGTATGTGCTTGTAATGAAATCAGACTGCTATATTGCTATGCTATATATGCTCATATGCTGTGAAGAGGTCAGGAGGCAACACTGGGGCCAACACTCTTCACGACTGTCTCCTATTACATATTCAGAGGACTCAAAGACCCTGATCTCAATGTGTGTTTGGGTCTAAAGCGTGAACACACCGGCATAGCCCAGGTACACCACATACACATGATAGATGCAGGTAAACAGATTTTGAGAGACACCCATTGTCTACAATCAAGTCAAAGAATCAATCCCTGCTGTATTAATGTAAACTTATAGACCACTTTATTGGGTGCACAAGACACCTGTCACCGTAGACATCTGCTGCTGTGCCTGCTGGAAGAACATCAGACCTTTTGAAATCATTTCCATGTGGTCCAGCAGGGGGCGCAGGTAGTGCAACATGGCCTTAGATCCATTTTGAATGCCCTCTTGGCCAATCAGAGAAAGGACAGTTGTTGTTTTTGCTGTGAAAATCGACTGTCCTCCTGAGCAGACAATCAGGACACTAAATCATCTGAAAAGCAATGTGCTGAAATATTTGCTGGTTGTCCACCAAAAATGGCAAAATAACAAACAAATCCGCTGACTCACCCTTTATGTAATAGCAACAATTGGGTTATCCTTTTAGATACCACTGTCTGTTAATGTCACACAAGAGGCACTGTTGGTATCGATTAGCATCAGAGTATCAATTTCTTTCGACAGCCCTATTCACTGTTTACCCTAGAGATGGTTGTTTGTGAAAATCCCAGAAGATCAGCACTTTCTGAAATGCACAGACCAGCCCATCTGGCAGCAGCAACCATGCCGTTTTCAAAGTCACTTAAATAATCTCTCTTCGTTTTTCTGAAGTTTGAACTCCAGCAGTGCATCCTTTCAGTATTGACATGCCGAAATGCATTGAGTTTATGCCATGTAATAGGCTGATAAGTGAGTGTATTTCCCATTATTTCCAAGTTCATACTGTATGCGTCAGGACAGGTGCAGTGTAGAAACTGAATTTCCTGCAGAGCTATTTGTTCTACACGACTGGAGAGAGAAAAGGACGAGTGGAGGCAGAGACAGAGACGAACCATGTCCAGAGAAAGGCAGGGAGACAAACATTGTTCATAAGGCAGGAGGGGTGGTTGTTCCAGCATGGCAGACAAGTGCCACACTCTCAGACAGGGGCTAAGTAGGAGTGCATTGGCCCACACTCAGATTTAGGGAGCAGTGGTGCTTAATCATCCCAGGCTTGGTGCAGGAGATGACAGGTGAGTTATGAGCGAGTGATACAGGTAGGAGACCCAGTCTCCCCACAGCTGACTGTGACCTTCGCTCCAGCCATAAATAAAACAGGGATCATAAAACACTGATTTAAGATAAGTGGGCCAGTCCTATCTGGGATAATCTTGGATTGGCATGGACAGGTAAGGTGGTACAACACTGCTGTAAAGGACAGTGACACAGCAGCAGACCTTTTAATGTATGTTGACATTGTAATACTTCAGTCTAATTTCAGTCTCTAAGCTCAGTATCCAAAAAACTTTCTCCCCTCTCAGCCTTTACTTTGTCTTGTGCCAGGTTGGACTCAGACCTGTCTGGGTCTCAGCCATTATTGGATGTCGCTCCTTTTTTCCCCGCCTGTCTAAAGCCATTGCTTCATCTGTCTCCTAAGTGATCACTTCAAATCATGCCTGGCTGCATTATCGGTCTGATATGCTCTCTCAGGAAAAAATCTTGGCAACTTTTACATCTGTCCTTTTACATCCTGACATAGACTCGGCTGACATTGTGATCCCGACTTAAGTATTATGCTAATGCAACATGGTAACAAGCAGAATAATACAGTTTCAGAGGAATTTTCACTTCCACAAACTTGTTCGGATTATCCAAAAAAATCAAGATGGGAATAAACTAAAAATCTCCATAGATAAAAAATGAGCAAACACAGTTTTATTCATGAAGTACTTTTCATATGCAAAGGAAAACTTGAGGTGATGTTTAAAAACATTTAAAAACAATAAAGAGCCAGAATTGTAAGAAATCAATACAAAGTCAAAATATACCACGCACAACACATTTTTAAAAAAATACTGTTTAAAAACATAAAATGAGAAAAGGGAAGACAAATGTGAAAAAACTTCTTAAAAATGACAGTTTATTTAAAGAATTAGCAATTAGCTAAAATAAAGGATTGAAATTATTTTACATGCTCAATTACAAAACTGTATGCTGTAAAAACAAAATCTGAATATAAAAAGTGGTGGCAGATGTTAGCAGCCTCTCTGTTCAGGCTATTTCTGTGTTTTTTTAAACAATGCTTCAGTGATAAAGTTTGTTCTAACTTTTTTATGAATGCTCCTGACACCATTTGGATGTTGCCTTATTAAAAATGACAACCTTTTCAGAACAAACTTTTGAAAAAATGTAAATCGAAAGCATTTTAAACTTTTTTATATTTATAGCTCTTTTTTTGTTGCAAAACACTTTGAATCATGAAATCTTTTATGCATTACGTCCTTTCACCTTGTGACATCGCCTTTACACTGGGACAATTCTCCAAGAATTAGTGGAGCATAAGCTCTAATGAATGATCAGTGGTTACTCCGCTATCTAATTTCTATTACGGAGGAGTTGGTTTAATTAAGATACTCATTAAGTTAGTTCATTAATTTTCCCACAGGTGCCGCCGACTCTCAGGAGATTTTTCCCAATCAATTCTGCCTCCTCTTATTTAATATCTGAACGCTTACTGAGTTTAAGGGCAGGTAGGAAAAACTGTGGGAGATGCAATGACTGCCTACATGAATGTATGTATCAGCCATATGGTGTGTCGGTCATAATCCTGTCAGCGGTCTGCTTAACTCTGACCACTGCCTATAATTTCACTGCGTTGGCTGCATATTGCAGCTGCCAGCCCTCCAGTCGTATACGGTATAGCTGTCATCCTGACATTTCTCTGTTGATGTATGCAGGATGCTATGTATCAGTGTCTTGACATTGCACATCCCCTTCAATATGACACATTTGACAGACATTCTCTTCCATTAATTCCGTGGCATCACCCTACTTGTTATTACTGGTTGAGTATTGAATGTGTACGTAGCATGGGGTTAAGTCTCAGGAGGAGCAGCCGTAGCAGGATCGCTTTTCAGCGCATATCTTCGGATGGGTTTCATGATCCGCCATACCTGCTTAGTGAATAGCCAGGAGATCACCAAAAGGCATTGTGATGGATGTGAAGTGTTGGAAAGACACTGTAGGACAAAGTGTTGGCCCACACCATCGATCACTCATGCGGAGTGGATGACAGAATCTCTCTCTCTTCCACCAGCAGGCGAGTTTTATCAGCGCTGGCCAGAATATTTAACAGGGAGGAGAGCACACCCATGGGATCTCATTTGCACAGGTGTCCATCTGGTAGAAGTTGTCTGGGATAATCTCCACATCATGTCACATTTGCATCCCACCTTCATGAAAACGGCACACTTGCCGCACACACGCTGTGCACACACACACTGCACTGCCCAGTTCGAAGGGCGAGGCATTGTTTGTTTTCGACCCTGTAGCGAAGACCAGCATGTGTTGTGCTAATCCACGAAGCAGCTAATACTGTGCAATTATGTGAGGATTTAACATGGTTGTAATTGTTTGTTGGTTCAGCTCAATTTGTGTAACCAGCTTTAGTTGGAAAATTAGCAATAAGATTTTGCTAAACACTGCCAATTTGTTTGGTCTTTTAACCAGAAGGGATTTACTGCAGGCGTGCTGCAGCACTTGTCAGTTGTGACAGTCTTATTAGCCAGTTTGGGCAAAGAAAAGTTGCTCTCATTGAATTCATTGATCATCACGGACCTTTGCTTCAGTTCCTCTCTTTCAAACGGCACAACATTCACCGTGAATCAATGCGTTCATTGATTCCCATGTTCTGTTAAGAATTATTCAAGCAGCAGATTCAATCTCCAAATCGCCATTTCATTAATGACCCAAACAGCATTGCTGTAAAAGCTTTGCAGCTGTGCCTCCCTCTCATGTGGCTGTGGCGCGTCACTCTGATCCACAGCCCAGACTAGTTTAAACAGACCAGAGCATCACAAATCACTGCAGGGATACACCGATATGTACCAAGCAGAAAGAAAATGAAATGTTTATTCCATCATGGCTGAATGCTCATCAGTATCTTTGAGCCCAGGGAAGCATGCAGCCTCCAAAGATTACAAGTAATCTTGCATTTTACACCTCTGTTCCCCTGCGTTATAAATTCCGTTCTTTATGTGTATGACCTGAGCAGTTACAGTACATGAATTGCAGCGAGTAATTTTCTGCTAGCTCGCACTGTATCTGCTTAACACATGAAAACAAAAGGCTCAATCAATCTTCAGGTTCTGTTGACATTCAAGAGGTGTCGCTCCACATTAGCATGCGCCTCCCTGCCTCTTGTACACACATTTACACTGTACATATAATATGTATTGTGTGTGTGTGTGGACAGTTTTCCATTTTATATTTTAGAGGTATATTCATCTTGCAATAATGGAATGAAAAATGTCTATAATTGTCCAGATCAATGATCATATTAGCGACTATGATTCCATATTGACACACATGCAACACAATTTGTAACACAAAATAATTGAATTGCTTTCCAGATAAAAGTTTTTCTCTGTTCTTGTTTCTCTCTGCCTTGAATGATTCACACAAACTCTGCGTCTGAAAATACTTTGAGTATGGTAAACATCTCAAAATTCATAAATGTTGTGTCTCGGCAGGAATTCAACGTACTGCATGAAGGTGTCCATGTCTCTCACGGTGGCGGAGAACGACACAGACCTTTGCTACAACTCCAAAATGAGGTTCTTTGAGAAAGCCGAACTGAGCAAAAGCAAAGACATTACCTGCACAGGTATCGAGGATTATATACAGCCGGGGGTGGAGCCTGAGATTGTGTGGTACAAGGTAAGCTCTTATTTGATTTGTGTAATGCACTAATAATGACTGCGTTTTAAATAATGAATCATTATGGTTTTGTCACAGAGGAAATTGTTCTTCACTCTGCTTAATGATAAGCTCAAATATGAAAACGTCGCCTCTCTTGCAGCATTACAAAAGGAGGATTATTCAGATTTTTCTTGTCTCTTGTGTGTTCTTGTTTTCTCCGTTCTGAATGAAGGAATGCAAGCCAAAGCAATGGAGACAAACCATAGAAAGACGGAGGGACACTCTGTCCATCCAGGATGTACGGGAAGACGACATTGGGAATTACACGTGCGAATTGCAGGTCGGGAATTTTGTCGTGCGGAGAACGACGAAGCTGACAGTCACAGGTAAAGAAATGTTCGACTCTAGTTCTTCACAGTGTTAAAGCTACAGAGCGCTACACTCCCTGCAAAAGCATAACAAAACAGTTTTGTGAATTTAAAAAAAACAACAAAAAAACACATTGTTTTCATCATACACTTTTCTGTACCTCATGTCCTCGGCTGGTGGTTGTTGTTGCAAGAAATCTGCTTTTTAAAGCCGATCCCTGCACTTTTTTGTCGATTGTCTTTGCAACTGCTCACCTGCTTTAATTGCTAAGTGGTGGAACTCACGCGGAGCCAATTCAGCACTTTTTCTTAAGGCTGCTGAAATATTTAAGCCTCCACATGAAGCGGCTGACAGTTCGCTCGCTGCTGCCACTGTCACAGCCAAGGTTGACGCAGCAGGCACCGTGGATCGAGAGATTTACAACTTAATTACACACATTTTCTTTAGTTTTCAGTCAATAAACAGCAGCACAGAGTTGATAATGACTAAATGACTATTTCTGTTTTATTTACTATTTGAGTCCGTTAGACTCTTTTATTTATTTTTCTTTTGTCAAAGAGTCCTGTAAGATTCGCTCCATTACAAAATATTCCTCACATTTCACAGTGTAATGACAGTAGCTTCTCCTCTCTCTGGCTCGTTTTCTTGTAGTGGTGTGAGGCTCCAAAGAAACACACAATGACGCAGACTGAAGAGAAACATAGGAGTGAAGAGGTTGGAAGTGGAGGGAGGCGCTGTTACGTTTAAGTGTGGCTGCCACCGTGTTTTGTGGTCTTGAGGGTCGGACAAATTGTTGGTTGTTAACTGCTACCTGATTACACTTTATCTTCCCTTAAAAGAGACAAAGACAGACTCCCGCTAAGGCTGGGTTCAGTCGTAAATCACACCACACTCGAAATGTCTCAAAATGTCAGCCAGTGAGAATACTGTTAATGTCTCTTCAGAACGGGGGAAGATGCTTGATGAAGTTATGCGTCATTTTTAATACATTTTTCATTTACTTATGACTGGGTGGGATTTTCCACACATCATATCTGTCAGTCATTGCATACTGTGAAGGGCTCTCGTACTGTAAGGATAATGGATGAATGATGGATATGGTATAAGTTCCTTTGAAGGTTAAATTAAAGACAGTTTCCGCCATCAATATATTCAGTGTTGTTCAGAAATTGGCTGTTAGTCTGATAGTGATGGGACATGAAGTGCTGCTGTAGCGTATGGATATTTACGACTTGGGATGCAAATAAGTTTAACTCAGAACTGGGCTTTACTGTGTGTTTTGCCTCAAGGCAACAAAGAGCAATGTAAGTTCTCATTGTTTTGTGTGAACATGTCAGTGCTTTTATCTTCAGGAATTCAAAGCCGGTGTTTGTTCCGATTTGTGCCTCTGTTTCTTTCCTGTAAGGAAGATGTTCTTTCCTTTGGGCTTTGCATTGATTTCTGCAATTTCTGTTTTGGATTGTTGGGTTTTGTTTGTGGTTGTTTTGTGTGTACGGCGGCTGTGGTTTCATCTGTGCTGTCACTGACATTCTATGAGGGAAAGGATAGTGTTTCAGGACAAAAAGTTGTATCTAGTTCACACCACCAAATGTATAAACATTTCTGCATCACTGTATGACTCATGTTTAATCAGTGATTCTCATTATTCATTACTTTTGTCTGTAAAACATACAATTATTATTCATTTTCACAATTAATCATGATTACAAGCATTCCAGGGTTCAGTTCTGCAGGAAATTACCAGCCATTTATCTCCATTATATACAGCCAGTGAGAAAATAATGTGCAATTAAACAAGATCATTGCAACATAGCTGAAAATTAAAAACTTTCTATAGGGAGAAAAGTTTTTAAAAGAATACTAAACTTTTGCTTAATCTTAAATCAGACTTAAATCAGACTTAAAATGTATGCTATTAAAAACCCCAGATCTGTCATGGACTAGGCATTTTTGCGCATATAGGCTACGTCTTTTTAAATTTCGTAGAAATCCTCCTCTTAACGTTTCATAACAGACTTATCAATAAACAAATCGAATGGAATTTACTGAAATTGCCTCATGAATTAGGCTCGTTCCTGTTGAGGAAAACAGTTTGAAGTGTTCTCCAAATGGTTCAGGCCTGACCTTTCCACCTACATGATCTTCATTTTTTAGAACTTTGTTTTTAAGTATTATATAAACCTTTGTCTAATTTTATTATCAACCTCCCACAGATCATTCAAATTCATCATCAAAACCCTCTTATCAACAGCCTTCAGGCTCTCTCAAAGCAGTGCAATGGGACAAAAGGTCAAATTCCATGATAATGAGTGCAGCTAAAATCATAATGAGCTCCCTCGCTGGGTGATTGGAGGCGACATTCTTTTTTAAATGAAATTTGGGCTTTTATGGTGTCTTTGTAATGTGTACCGTTTGATGTCTTAGATTAAACAGCACAGACTAAAGGAGCAGGGATGAAACAGATATACATGGTATCAGCAACTGTGGTGTGTAAAGTAGACTGTCGGTGCTGCTAATGAGCCAGGTCTGTTGACGTTAACCTGCTTTTCTGTTTTTGTACCGGCACGCAGCGAGGTGCGTTTGGATGATGAAGAGGAGGCTGATGCATAGCAATAAACAAACAGCCTGAGAAGTTCCGACCAACAAGAAAAACTGTTCAAATCATATTTAAAAAAATATATCTCTGCTTTGTCTTTCAAACTAGTCTGAAGTCTGATTGTGTCCTTGAAACACTGACACTTGACTTTTATTGAGTAAAGAGAAAATGGTATGAAAGTAACCAAATTTCTTTCCTCTATACAGCTACCGAATTTGCATTTTGTTAATAAAAACATGCAAACACTAGAAAAGGTCCAAAGAATTTAAAAAGAAACAAATCAAACATTAATACCAGGTGTAAACCTCTGATGTCAGCTGATAATATTTAACTTTTGGGAGATATTGACATAGTAGAAGATATACATTATACTTCAAAGTCTCCTGTGCTACTTTTTTAAACAACCTTTGGCGTGTTCATGTAAATCAGGCTGCATATCAGTGCTGTATTAGTAAGATTAGGTTTTTCGAGATCAACAACAGTAGTGATGAGACGACAAACGCGTTCATTAACACAAACTTAAGTCCCTCTGTGGACATCAAAGGCTTTGGGCTAAACTTTGTTTGTTGTCCTTTCAATATTGACTTCATTGTTTTGTTTTTTAATATATGCAAACCTGTCAGCATGATGAATGTTGTTACAGCTGAAACGTATTGATTTTTTATACTTCTATTGTTCTCCGTGTGCAGCTAAATCACTTTAGTTTTTTGCTGAGTGGAAATAAATGTGACATTTGCTTCAGTTGCAGCTTGTGAGTGAACAGGTACAGTTTAAATAATGCCACTTGTCCATTTCCACTCTGATCTCATTTAGAGAACATTACACTTCTGTGTTCCTGCTAATACTAATAAACAATTTACCTCCTCTGTTTAATATGACACCACTGCCTCTCTCGCTCCTCTATCCTGCAAACTTTCTCTTCTGCCAGCACCATTTGGTGGCCATTACCAATTTCCCCTCCAATCTCCGAGTTGACTCATTAGCATATGAAGGAGGTTGGAATATAATTGCTCCTTTAATTGATGGAAGATAATTAATCTGGCCAAGGTGCCACTGCAGAAGAGAGGAATACGCACTCGATGGATTCAGAAATCCTTTTCTTCTTGTGAATTTGATACACAGTGAACGCAGCAGGTGCTTGATTAATTTTTGCATCTTTTTATATCATTACCTTTGATATTTTGTCAGTCTATTAGAGAACATACTTATGAATAAAAATGAAGCGTGTCATTATTCAGTGAGTCCGCTGTGGTTTGAATTCATCATCTCCTGCTGGGGCCGACTGTGTTTTTCAACTCTTTGAGTCTTGGAGGAGTGAGGAGTTTATTTATTGTAGCCATAGCGTTGTGTTAACTTCTTGAACGTTTTCTTCTTTTGTGTTTATCTTTGAGTCGAAGCCATTAGAGATATATTTGTGGGAGTCTCATCCAAGAAATTGCCACTGATGCGTGCCACAATGTCTGTATACATTATGATCTTAACACTCTCACATGTTCAGAAACTGATTGCTGTTCTCACTTGCACTCACTTGGGGGTGCATCCCAGTACATCTGGATTAATTAAGTATGTCACTGAAACATCTGGTTGCTATGGGAATGGGCAACAGTATCAGGAAAAAAAGGAGAAAATATGAATCGACACTTTCTTTTTTCTTAAGCCTAATAAAAACTTGGCTAAATGTGAAGACTTTGCTCTGAAATAAAGTTCAGGCTCCACCTCACTTTGCTTACATCAGTGCAACAGCATGATGGTGAACCAGCAGCAGGCTGCACGACACAAAAGCAACCGATACCTCCCACCTTCGCCTGTCAGCCTTGTGGTCAAAGCTTCCCCCCTTCGCCGTCATTGACTCCAGCTTGTTGTGAACAGGTGCAAAACAAAACAAAACAGAAACATCATTGTACAGTCAATGATACTTACATGGTCTCTGAAAAAACTGTTAGAACAAAAGAGAGCATATTTTCTAACATGCATTCAAATAGGACATGTTTTTGTAACTAAATTAATAGGAAAACACCAAAGAACCTTAAGAAGTTGTATTTACAAAAACAGAATAGCAACATAATCCATTCCTACTGGTCCAAACATCTGTTAATTGGCATTCACTTCATTATTGGCTTTGGCTGTGATCGACACAGAATTATTGGGAACAGAAAATCCAGATAAACACACTGATTTCTTTTTCACTGTCTTTATTTTTGTTATTAATGCACATTCTGGAGCAATAATGGTGCATGCATTTATCTTCCAGCCGTTAACCAAACTATTATTCATATATGATTGTAATGGACAGCACTTAATATTTTTCATTTCATTATTAGCATCCAATGAAAGACCAATCGAAATAATGACTGAAGTACAAGATACAAAGTTTGTCGCTGAGCTCCATGATGCTCCTGTCGTTCTCATCTTCCTCCAGCTCATTTTATTCCGTCGCTTGTGACGTCACATTTCACGCACAGTGACAAGGGAGTCAAAATAAATCACAACAGGAAGCAAGATAATCGATAATCTGCCGGTTCACCGGAGTTTAACAGTCCCAGGTATACCTGCCAATTTTCGTGTCTCATTTCAGAAATGGTTATCAATATTACATGGTTTATTCTTCTCATAACAGAATAATTGGTCAATCAAGGAGATTTTCCCCCATCAGTGCTATAGCTTACCACCCTTGTCTTGTGCAATGACCCCATATTCAAATTCCCCCTTCCATCACTACCAACTCTATGCTGCATACTGATCAGTCAGCATCTCTGTGTGTTTGCTGTACTGTATTAAACACTCAGCATCCCATTGGGCTTCCACCTGCTGGTGCCATCAAAGGAGCAGCACACAGGAGATGTGATTGTGGAGCACAGGGAGGAAGTGGGTGAAACAAGAGAGAAAATATCAGAGTGCAGTGTTCCTCAGACTGAAGTGTTTATTGGACATCAACACAGGCTGTAATTTTACTGAAATGCACGTATAACTGTCAAATGTGTTTTTTAGACTTGCGGGGAGAGGGAGGCTTCAACATAATGATTCCACTATGAATTCCTCAGATAAAAACACTCACAGATACAGAGCTCAGAGGAAGCTGTCTCCCTGTGTTTGAATCCCTTTGTAGCCCGAGGTCATCTGCACTGTTTACATTGTTTGCTTCCATGAAACAGTGACAGATAATTGCCATTGGCTTTTTTGTTTTTTTGCCTTTTGCCTTGGCCTCCGAGATACAAGCCCCATGTACAAATAGGCGCTAAAGAGCTCCAGGAATGACTTTGACTTGGCGAGCTCTCAGCAATGTGAGATGACTTTGATCCACGTCCCCTTGTTTGATGAGGTGGCACTTTCTGGGCGCAAATGCTGTTTTAAGCAAACATTGGTCTTATCTCCCTGTGGTGTTTTGTCTTTGTAGCATGTGGTGACTGGCAATGGTGGACTGCAGTATTTACTGTATTTGTATGGACATATCATTATTCATTCAATTATGGGGTATTTTTAAACCTTATTCAGAGTATAAGAGATCTGTGAAAAAACATGATCTCTGTGTACGTGAAGTAAAATAAGACTTAACAAACCCCAGTGTTTTTGTTTTGATACTGGTAATTACTCATGTATCTACTAACTTCAAAATAAGAAATCAATGTCAAGTTAAATAACTTATCATTAGACTGAATTAAATTAGGTTTGACTTCAACACTGCTGTTATAACAGCAAAAGGGTCAGAAGAACAAGTGCGAAGTAAAAACTGGGAGGAGAATAAGCAAAGATCAAAAGTAAGAATATAAAATGTAAATACCAAATAGCAATAAAATAAGCAATGAAAAACAAGAACATGATAGCCAGGATGTATGGAAGAGTGCTAACATACAGGCAAGTGTTTTGGAGTCAAATCAAAATTGAGTGAGTCATTCAATCACTAATTCATCTACAAGACGGCTGCTAGTCCCAGCTATGCACCCGTTTACCTTGAAATATGGAAATTGTTTTTCCCCCACATTTCATATGTCATGTGGTGCGTGATGTCGTGTAGATATTCATCATATCGAAAATATAAACAGTTTCCGTCTTAAGAAGCACCTGAACGTGTTTTATTGTATATTTCACGCTGCCAAACATGTTTTTTTTTAAAGCCTGTGGAGTCTGTAATAAATAGATCTATCAGAACATCATGGTTGTTATTCCACTACTTACTTCATCTTAAAATAACTTCTTTCCTAGCAACACTATCCTGTTTGTGCAATTATAGTTGCAGCCAGATATTGAGACATTTACTCATAATTAGTACCTTTTTTATGCAGTACATTGGTTATATAAGCTTGTTACTAAATGCTGTCTGCTCCATTTATCAAATCGTTTAAGTGATTTTGCAATTGTACTCGTTCTGGATTCTAG
Source organism: Solea senegalensis (assembly GCF_019176455.1). Lineage (NCBI taxonomy): Eukaryota > Metazoa > Chordata > Actinopteri > Pleuronectiformes > Soleidae > Solea > Solea senegalensis. The sequence goes on along the minus strand of NC_058022.1, from coordinate 27,157,107 downwards.
ATTGGATGATTAAGGCATTAAAAATGTTGTTGAGTTAAACTAAACTTACTGGACCAATAATATTACTGACTTTCACCACATGTTCCTCTGTACTCTGTATTCCAATTGAAATAGCTGTGAGGTGGACATGGTTGAAGCCTTCTTTACCCTAATAACTTATCATTTGTGCAGTTTTTTTTGTGTTATGCTATTAAATCTCTGTTTCGAGATCTGAACTGAGAGCTGTTTGGAGTGGATGTTTACAGAAACAGCTTTGCCTAAGAGACGAGGTCTTCGAGGAGCAGGTGAAGCCGAGCAACAGATGTGATGCTGGTTTGAACAGATGGTGTAAAAAATGCAAAAAAAAAGGTCAGGTGGTCTCATGTCTGTGTTGCCGCTTCTGCTGCCACGCATTGATCTGGCTCTTTTTAAGAAGAAAGACAAAATCCCTGAGATTATGAACCTGGGATTAAGAGCATAATAGTGTCCAGTTACTGAATTGACACATGGCTCTCTCAGTTGTGCCCCTTTATCTTTATCCTTTTTTCACACGTTCGTCGTCATCGTGCAAATGTTTAACATAAAACGTCTAAATATTCCCTCGACACCTTCATATTGCTATGGGTAGACATTCAAGATCCCCAAACCTGTCACCTTTGCGGTTCTCTGATGTTATACATCCTGTCAAATACTGTATCTATCAATTAGTGCACTGTGCTTACAAATGCTCCTCTGACACACTGTACATCTGGGATTGCTAATTAAGATGACGTGTTACATAATTAATGGCGCTCTGCTAATTAGCGCTCACTTAGTGCCTCAGATTTCGAGATGTGAAAATCAGTGCTAAACTTGTGTTAATGTGACGCCGCCATACGCTGGTGCAGAGCCGAGGATCCGAGTTGTAGATGTAGAAAAATAACGCGCGCGTCTTTGTCACTTCAATCCAAACCGTTAGAAGAGTTGTTAAAGTGATTTTCCATGACTGTAATGCTGCATTTAAGAATCAATACAGGAGTGTTAGTGACTTTATATTCATGACTCCCCTCAAGGCCACGAGTAGATACTGTACGTCTCTAGCCTCAAAGGCTCGCCATCTTTTCCCGCCTCTGCAATCTCTGACAGTTGGCAGAAAAAGTGTTCCATCAAGGACACTTCAGCCACGTGTCAATCCACTGATTCCACCACAGAGATAAGACAGTGGGACGGCGCACAGGACAGGCCTTTTGCATAATTTAGTCTGAGCAGAAATCAATTTTGTGGCATAAATTACTCTGATGTTAATTAGTTGCAGATTGGGCTTTTACAAAAGGTGCATTCTAAATCACTTCAGGGAGAGATTCACCACATAGAGATGAGTCCAGAATTGTTCAGCTGCCGACAATTTCACATGATATTAATGAGGGAAATGTTCTGTTCGTTTATTTACAATTTGATTTTCATGGAGGCTCCATGAATAAAACATTATTATTGTCAGTCCTTGCTTTTTATTTAGGCAGAAAACTCTCTCCTGCTCCCTACTACGTCGCCACCATTGCTTTTTTCACACACTGAATCACATTCTCTTAATGCTGCACAGTCACACAAACACACACACACAGACGCCATCACACAAACCTCCCTGGAGAAGGGAGATTGCTTACCAGCACTTAGTTCAGTGGTGATGCCCAGTTGGGCCTTGATGTAATGGAAATTGATTGCATTGCTCCCAGGCTACACTGTCATGACAAGTTATTTTAATGGCTCTAAAGCAGGCTTATGCTGGAGTTTTTAAAAGGAAGGCTGGAGCTGAACTGTGACTCGGGGCATATTTGCGTTTTTCTTTTTTTTATTTATTTATGAGAAAGTACAAGTTAAGTAAACAATGTGAGTCTGAGTTGGGGAAGATTGAGATTTAGAGGGAAATTTCACAAGTGGGTGAAGGAGATGATTGTTCAGAGACAGTGTGTTGCCATCACAGAGGTTTTTGTGGTTAAATTGATTCATAAATATTGTGATTTATTTGCACAATTATCCCAATAGGTAATGGTCACAACTAGTGCTGAACAATTATCTGTTAACTAATTTAAAATTTGTAACAATTCAGTTAGATTAAAAAATTGCAAAAGGTGCAATTGTAAATTAATTGTTCTATGCTTGATGCAAATTTAGAAAATGTACTACATACATGTTGGAAACAATACATATCTGTTCTTAAATGTTTTCTTTTCCTAACAATACTTAAAATGTCATTATGTTATAAAAGTCTTTCAATTGTCCCATTGGAACAAATTAAGCTTTTGGATTTCGAATTTGAACATCTTTGAATTTTCCTCCTTGCATTTTAATTCTGACGTTCATATGTCCATGTGGTAATGCTCCAGCACATTTCAAATTTATTACAAATTTATAACTTATTTATAAGTTTGATTACACGCAGTATCTGTCAGAAGAATTGCAATTGTGTATTTTTCGATGTTCGGTCCACGCGGCAAGTGAGACGGTGCTCCGCGTTGGCCATACAATCAACAAATAATTTATATCAAAGGCAAAAGACATAAGGCAGTTAGCACTTGAGAGCATCATAACACAATCAGGACCTCATTCATGTTAAGTTTAATGGCGTATCAGCATTTCAGATTGGAGTGTCTATGTAATAAATTACGGAGGCTCATGCATGAGTACTTGAGCTCTAATGTGTTTGCTCCACGCGCCAATTAAAGCTCGCTCGGTGACAGTCTGGCCAAATCAGAAGGTCCCTGCTGTCCTCGACAGCTACAGCAGCCAATTAAAATCTGATGCTGATACAGCCGTCAGTGACCACCAGCAGTTATCGTCCACACATATATGGGCCGGAACAAATGTACAGGAGGTTTATTGACTGCGGTGACATAAAAGTGATGATCCAGCTCTGAGAGAGAGAATATAATGTTTCAAAAATGATGTTTTCACTTTTTTGGGTAAATGGACACGTCCAAGACTCCACCCAACCCAGGTCTGGGGATTGCACATGTCTGCGTCACTGTCCACTGTGCGCAGCGGTGAGCCTCATCACTCAGGTCAGCAGAGCCGAGAACTCACTCACGTTCTGCCCGATCATCTGAACAGAACCGGAAATAAACTTTGATTTGGAATGCCTGTGGACGAGTGGTTCTGGGAGAGAGAGGTGGCCGGTCAGCTGCATCTGTGGGCAAAGTGTGTTTGCTGCGTGCAGAGATTTGACAGAAGAGCAAAGTGTGTGTGTGTGTGTGTGTGTGTGTGTGTGTGTGAGAGATGAGCCACCCCCACATTCTCAAAGAGGAGTCACTCATGCTCTTCAGATAATGCTTAATTCATATTCAGCTCTCTCTCTCTTGAGTCTCGCAGAGTTAGATTTAATCCATCTCAGCTCTGTCGGTGACAGATCTGGAGCTAGTCACAATTAGAGAGTCATTTCAATGAACTATTTCTTACAATACATGTAGGGGCAGACCTGTCATTAGTACTAAGTGCCCCCATCAGTGACATCATAGACATATAATTCCCTGACATTTGCGTAACTATGGTGAACCTTTAAAGGTGCAGTTTGTAACGTTTAGGGTGTTTTTATGGCAGGAAATGATGCCTTACTTACAATTTAGAGTGTTCAATTAACGTCTGTATGCTTATGAGAGTATGGCCAAAGCTTCACTCTATATTGGAGATGGTAAATAATCTTCAGGTAGAACATCGGATCGGAGAAGAAAGCTAAAAAAAAAAAGAAGAAAATGGAATTAACATGCATCGAGTGGACTCAATCAATGTTCCGAAAGAATGCTAATGTTACTGCTGAATGTTTAAAGAGGCATTTACCCGCTAACCTGTTCTCCATAAGATCTTTAATGTCTACTTTAAGAAGTTTAGTCACGTTGTTTTTGTTGTTTCACAAACTTTTCCCAAAGACAATGAGTTTATCCACAGGCTTTCCTTAGCTTGTGCCTCAGGTGTTTTATGTTTCCTAGTAATCTCATTGTTATGAGAAAAAAAAACAATATAATATAAAAACACATTGCAATAAGTTAAGAAGAACCAAACAGATGAACTTGTTTATTTTCTGCATTGTAGGAAATAAAAATGTCTAAATAACAGATTTTCTTGTATGATCTGGAAAATATAAAAATAATCTTTTGATTTCCTCATCACCCTGCTGATAATTATCTGTAATTACGTGTAATTTCACTTCATCTTAACTCTGTGACTGTTCATACCTTATGATCAAAACCATGTTAAAAACATCCCATGCTCTCGGCTCTGCACTATGACTCTGTAATCCAAACATTAAACCTGACTTTAACTTTGAGCTTTATGACTGGAAACAGTCCTTTTAATATTTTAAAGTCTGAAATAAATTAGACGCTTGTCATGTCCTTCATTTTTCATGAATTACTGTCTTGTTGAAAGACACATTTTTAGAACGAAGGACCGGAGATTATGTCAAGAGTCTTTCAACCTTTAATGTTTTTGACACTTTCTATGTCTTGTTTAAATTTTAAAAATGACTTCCATGTAATGAGTTACTAAATTTGGCAGAGGTCACGTCTCAGTTTTCCACAGGCTTAAATCTTGCATAGGTTTCTTTCTCTCATCTACATTCACCATTATTTTACCTGGATCATCCTTGCTCATGAAAAGAGCAGACGGGTCGTCCACCATTTTGTGACACAGCTCTGATCTTTGTCATTGAGCATCATTGAACACAAACACCAGAAACAAAGGAAGGTGAGGCGATGAAATGCCCCTCACTGTAAATCCACCAGTACAGTTTGGGCTTTGCAGCACAGATTCTGGGGGAGGTTGGGGGGGCGATGTGATGGCACAGCCACCGCTGGCACCTGACGCTAACCACTGACCTGTTTAAACAGCTGGAACGCTTGGCACTGGCAGCCTCCAGAGATTTGCAGGGCCACTGGCAGAAAGAGCTGAGAGGAAGGAAGAGGGGTGGGGGTGGGCAGTGGGAGAGAGGAGGGGGGAGGGGGAGGGGGAGTGGAGGAGGCCGCCATAGCTCCGCAATAGGAGCCCACTGTGCAGAAATGGCTGCGGCTCTGGAATTAAACAGGTCACTGGCAACAAGCGGAGGAGGAGGAGGAGGAGGAGGAGGTTGGAATAGCGTTCAAGTCAAATAGACACAGTTTTATTTGGAGGGCTGGCCGGGTTAGTCGGTCACTTTGGTTGGCAAGTTCAATGAAAGGACGACAAGGAGTTTTGTTAAAAAGCCTCTATGGCAACTGTTTTACTTGTTTATTCATTCTAAATGTGTCTTGGGCTGGAAGTGAGGATGTTTATTAGATTGCTGGGGCTGCAGTGAATCTAAATAAGTGAATTAGTACAGTATTAGCATATTTTACATACACACACACACACTTTAAAGAAATTGTGTAATAAATTTAGGATGCAATTTTAAAAACTGCAATATGATACCACTATAAAAGTGACACGTCGGAGACCATGGAGGTTGCAATTGGAATAAATACAACTCTGATTTACCTGCATATGGAGGCAGATGTGAGGGTACGTTATTCCACCTCTGATACGCCCGGCGCGGGATTTGTTCTTTCTTATGTAACATCCATTTGAGAGCTTTGTATTTTTTAAAGACGATCATACCCTTCTTTATGGAAGCGCTAAAGCCCAGAGGTTTAATCATATTTTTTTCCAGAGGAATGCTGGAGGCAGCTTTGATGAATAATTCAGAGCGGTTTTTGCTATACTCAGTGCATATTCCGCAGGATGTTACAGCCAATAACATCTGGTACAGTAATATCCGACACAACCAATCTAACCCCGGCAGTTAAAGGCGAATGCCAATATTTGATCAGAGCGGTTTGTTGACTGGAACATTAGGAGAAAGAAACATATTTGTTTAAGCGCAGTTTGGTGGTATTTGTGGACTGTGGAGAAACAGCGATTGTAAGTAAACCCAGAAGTGGAGTATAGATTTCAAGTATTCAACACAGGTGGTGAATAAACAGCTGCAATCAATGTGGAAACTATGCTGAGAGGCCTCCAGATCAGAAGAGGTGCATATCAGTTTTACTTCTTGCATTGGGCAGTTTCCTGAAGTCATTTCTCAGTGTCAGTATCAGTGATGGCTGCTGGCTAATGACATGAATGAATATTGTGCTATAGGTTAGCAGTGTTGGTAACCTGTAACGCAGACCTAATTTCTCCATCATGAAACAAAATGTTTAATGTTGCTTCAAACACCTGCCAGATTGAGCTCCTGCCATTTTTTTTTTTAGAGGACACGATGTTATTGTGACAGACATTTCAAAAAGGAGCAGCTGCAGGATTTTGTTGCAGTTGTAAAACAAACTGCATCTGCTGTGATTGCAGACTCACCTTTTTTTTTTATATATATATCTGGCAGCAAACTTCATGGACGTTCAGTTGTGGGTCGTTGGGTGAAAGGCAGCTCATTGCGCTGTATTACTTCTACTGTTGTCCAGAGGTCCCAGGAGGTTTATTGTCCCGACAGCGCTTTATACATTTTTATGCACTTGCCTTGAATGAGAGCGGTTTAAAACGCTATCGCTGCCATATTTGCCAGTTTTTTGAATCTCCTCACGCACACATTACATTTGTCAGGAAAAGCTCACACAGCTTTTCTCATTTGGTGGGATTTTTGTCTCTTGGTCGCTGAAGAGATTGTTTTTGTTTTGTGCTTTTATGTAGCTTATATGTCTACTCGTGTAATCCCTTTGTGTTTGTGCTACAGAAACCATGCTTGGCTTAGCTACCGTGCAATGCATCCATATCACAATTATTTAAATAATAAAAATAAAATGTAATAAATAAAAAACATAGTACTTAATCTAGTAGATATTTTGATGTATTTTGGTATATGTATATGTGTATGTATATATATATACATATATACAGTATATATATATATATATGTATATATATATATATATATATATATGTATATATATATATATATGTATATATACTGTACATAGATATATATTCGAATACAAAGTAAAAAGTGATGACTTTGAATGAATGTAAAAAGAGATATGCACATGTGTAAGCAGTGATCTTACATTAGAAAGTGAATGTGGATGAAACAGCTGTTGCCATGACAACCTCTCAGTTGTTCCTTTTAAAAGCATGTACCTTAGGCTGTAAAAACATAAAATAAAATGATACATGATAATAATGAAATGATAATTAAGAGCTGCCAAGTTACCTGTTCCACCATGTTGTCCACGTTGGATGCTCACTGTCATCTGTGTCGTGCAGCGCAGTGTAAAAAAGAAGTCCTCACTGTGGCGAAGATGTGCACGATGACTGATCTGCCAAGATATTGTATAATTTGTCCTTTTGAAGCACGTGGCAACACTAAAAGAAATCATTTTTTTAGCTGGAGGAAGCAACTTGTAAAATCTTAATTAAAAGATTGTATCAGACGTGGCTTTGATTATGGAAAATAGGAAAATAGGGAAATAATGGACTTAAAGGCAAGTTTTTACAGACAGAGCGGAGAAATTATTCAGTGTTCTGGGGAAACTGCAATGAGACAGAACTTATTTGCCGTAGGGAGAGAATTGGCGTTTTTAATATCCACAGCAGTGAAATCTCAACATAGCTCGTGTAAATCTGCAGAGTGTCATTTGGCAAAAGATCCATCATTTTCTACATTTTCCTCTGCTGTTTGTCTCCTTTTTTAGTCGTCATTAAGGCAAAAACAAAGTGTAATTAAAGCAATCATGATTAATTACAGCACACAGCTTTGGTTTACACATCTGCGTAATTGCAACGTTATCTCACTTCATTTCCAATTTTTTTGAGACAAAAGAACTTGTCTCATAAACCGTAATTCTCCCATGTCTTCTCCTCCCTCCTTCTCGCTGCGTAACAGGTGCTGAAAATCCAAGCCATTTTTATGTCTTCCAGTTTTTTTTTTCAAATTAAATTCCAGTGAAACGGCCCTCTGCTCAAACACTCCCACACGTTACATCCAAGTCCTCATATAGAAGCGGAGAATAACATGGCCAAAGCGGGAAGTGTAGCACTGCCAAAGGCAACCTGCCAAACTGATTCCCACTGCCATATATACATAGCAATACCACTATCGATTTCTCTGAATATATCTGTGGGGGGGGGGGATAAAAATGGGTGGATTTATGACAGGCAGCGCTCAAGATTAATTCACTTTTTAATTACAGGGAAGTACATAGGTACTGCCTGTCGAGTAGTTAGATTTAAAGCTAAGACAAACAGCTGAGAACGCAGTATATAAACGAAGGTTTTTTTTTTGAATCAATAGTACATTTTTTGTCGACTCCACGTCATAGAAGTTACTGGGGAAAATAGAAATGTGAACATGAAGATAGCGATGATGGTGGAAAGCGGGAAAAGATAACAATTAGACAGTTACATATTTTGTGCATCTTAGAAATATTAATGTGCATATGAAATGTGAAATTGACCACAAAAAAACTGACCACATTCTTCTAAAATAAAAACCCACAATGAAAGCCAATGCAAAAAAGGGTGTCCTGTTCATTGAGGGCTATAATTTAGCATTTGAAATGTTTTGATTATTTGAATCTTAATATTTGTATCAAAATTTTGCAGCAACAAAGGATCGTTTTTGGCCTTTTTCACATTGATTTTCTTTTTATGTGAGCAAGTGCACTTTTGCCTGAAACTGCTGCTAGTAATTCTGACACATGTGATTGTTGTTTGTATTGTGAGATAAAGATTGATTTTCTACAGTGTGTCATGTGTGTTACATGTGTCACATGGCCTTGCGTCACATGGCCTTGCGTCAAAGCCAAACAGTTTCTAGTCATTTTATCTTTTGTCTGGAAAAAAACCCACACTTTCTGCCTGGTCGTCCTACATGAAAGTCTTGTGGTGTCACCATTGATGTCCAGCACCAAAAGGTTATTCTCTGCTTTGTTAGCATCACAGATACTGATGCTCTTTTTCTCAATCACTCATTAATTTCACTTAATTTTAACTGTGAAAACATGTGAAAATAATTATGTTTCTATCGGAAGATGCTCATATTTCAATGTATTTTTTTGCTACGTTGACACAAGCTTAGTGGGTTAACCATGATTAAACCAGTCTGAACATCCTTACACCCAAACAGCAACACATTTCTTCATGCAACTTCAAGCAACACCACTGAATTGTCCTCAATTCCTGCCCTCTGGGATATTTTAGGCTTGGCAGCTTGAAACGTATCACCCTCTTCTCCTTCCTCTCAACGCTCTTATCGAATAACACATTTCCAAAGCGGGTGCACGGCCCCTGCTGCAGAAAAAAAAGTGACTAATGAGTACAGGCCTCTAATTACCAGGCAACTCTTTCCCAACCCTCCGTGTTTAATTTAGCCGCACATGATCCATGTTTTGACACTTTTTGTTCAGTGGTGCAAGTGATTACAGTGGCACGAAGTTCACAACGTGTGTGTCAGATTGAAAAAGACATCTCATTACAGCAAAAATCACACTGTACCATATATGACCATTGTGGCTAATTATGTGCAGTGTCGCTCAGTGGCGAGTGAAGTCGCTGAAGCTGTTCCCAGTGCTGGCAGTTATATGATTTATGTGATTTCCCCTGAATGTATTGTCCCTTCCTTTGAGCCATCTCATATTCAATTGTTTTGATGGATCTTCTAAAACAACACCTTTTTCAATAAGGAAATATACTCTTATTATGTTCCACTCCTGCAGGGTTCTTATATTGGTATTTTTCAACAAGTATCCTTGGAGACTGTTGCTGTGTCATTTCTTTAGGGTACTTTCTTCTTTTTTTGCCAATAATACATTTTTTCAGTGTTTTCAAAGTTCCAACATTTTGGCTCTCAGTGCATTGGGTTTGTTTTTAACAAGCAGCATCTTTTTTCACATGAAAGATTTATCTCTTGCACCTCAAAAATATCCATCTTAACGAGACTTTCATCCGCGTGGTTTGATTCTTTTTTTAAAACAAAGTGGGCGAGGGGGTCTCTGAGGGGGGTGCTCACAGTTAGCAGAAGTTCAAATCATTGGTAGAAGTGGTCAGAGGTGGTTTAACATAATCCACATAATAGAGTGCTAATGAAAGCATACTATAACACTGGTGTGCAGAACCATGCTTTAGTAAAGGGTTTTTGCAAATGATCCTGCCTTGGGACAGACATTTATTCTGCATCATGTAGTCCAAGCCAGCTTTTTTTGAACCACTCAATGCTATTCAATAAAGTGCAGCAAAACAAAAATGTTTTAATGCCACAGCTGGGCAAAATGGCTCAGAATTATTGGTGGTGTTATACAGTATACACTACAGTTGTTTTTTTAAACACATGTGCTGTTAAATCTCAGACCTTAGTTCTCATTGACACATGCTTTTTAGTTGAGGGGTGGAGGTGGCATGAAATAAATGGAGTCGGTACACTAACAATAAAGAGCACAGTGGAGATGTTGAGTGATAAACATTATAGTGTAATCATTTAAAAAACACTGCTACAGCATTGCAATACATTCCACAGTTCCCACCGAATTAGAAAATAAGACCATAGTTGGCACCATCACCAAAATTGGAGAGGTAACCATAGCTTTGGATGACATCATACTGTACATTCAACAGTAGAGCTGTACTTGAAAGCCACAATTTACCCATAATATTGGAAACCCGAGAGTTTGTGGCCACAGTAAGTGGATATTTCCAGCGGCATCACCTGCCATGTAAAAAAAGCACTCATCACCGCAGAGTAGCTCCAGGAACATGACAGTAGATTCAATTTGTTCCAATAACTGGCACGGTATAAAGACCTAAAGGCAACCGAACATGTTGGCAGGAGGACTACCAGGTGTGAGGATGAAGGGGAACGACAGGCAACAACAAATCCAGCAACTTTATTTTGTGCTCCAAATCATTTAATGAAACATCTGTGCAAGTCTGTGTGTCATTTTTTTGCAAGTGCCAGCCAAATACTCAAAAAACTAATAAGGAAAAAGATCTGTATAATTTCCTCAGCATTGACTACTAACACCTGGTTACTCACATACGCAGAGGAGGCAAGGTCAAACGTTGCTGAACCACACTGTAGGTCTGTTGCTTCACTTCACGTTCCAATCAAAACACAATATGGGCATATACCAACAGGTGATAGACACTCAAAACCCATTAATGTCTTTGGCGCAAACACTACACAACCCTAAATAACAGCTCTCACAAACGGCTGTTCCACCCCATTGCCTGTGTTTTTTGTGGCACAAAGTGCACCCAACAATGGTGGAAATCACTATCACTTTAAGCCTGCTCCACACTAGGGGATAATTGGCCAGATACAGTTGTGGATGCCTTCCAATATTAGGCTGATTTGAACAGATTATCTGTCCAAATGATCCTGTAGTGTGAGGGGGTTTACGGTCATGATTTTGACATCATCAGATGCATCAGATTCTTCCTGATTTCAAATTATTATTACTAAATTACCAAGTAATTACTTAATATTACTATAATAAGGCTCTGTGTGTGTCTGTCTGTGTTTCTGCACTTGCCAAAATGACCAACAGAGGCTTGTTGCGTGAATGGGGTGAAGTCTGCCATCTCTGATTGCCTTGTTATTTAAGTATTAAACAGGGGTTCTGCTCAAAGAGGGCGTGAACAGAACCCGCAATAACCAATGAGAGCGAGTTGACTGGGAAACAGAATTTTTTTTTTGCGTTTCACAGCACAAAACATTGTGCGTACACAACAGCTATTAACTGACGACGCCAATGGTCCGCCTCTATGTCTGATTATATTCTGAAGTCACATTAAATCACATGGAATCTCCTCCCTGAAATGGTGTGTGGTCCTGCATCTTGACTGGATTGTCTAGTTTCGTCTTTCTTTGGATTAAAACATTGAGAAAGTTTGTTGTGTCTCCCATTAAAAAAAAAAAAATGATCGTAATTGTCCCATGTGAAACCGTTAAAAAGTAGAGCTTCTACATAAATCTGAATTTATGTTTCCAATATGTCCTTTGTAGTAAAGTACAGCATCCCCATTTTTCTCTGGCTGAAGAAGAACTCCACAAGCTTTGTCACAGAGCTTATCGAGGGAACTGCACTTCTCCCTTCTGCTCCATTTCACCCGCTACCTTCCAGGTGATGTTTAAGGTCAAAAATAACAGTTATTTTACCAGCAAAATAAAATACACACAGCACCTTCACGGCACACCTGCTAATCTTATTGGTCCGCACATTTTGTGCATTCAGTGCTGAAAAATTGTATTCTGTCGAACAGAAATTGTACATTGTGTGGTAATGAAAGCACTTTACCTGCAGCTGAGGTCACATGAACCCCGTTGACCTGTTTATTTAACAGTAAAATAGAAAAGTGACCAATAAAATCCTGTAAGTACTTGTCCGCCACGTCTGTGTACTTCCACGCACAGAAAATATTGTATTTCTGTTTTGAGTTTTAGCTATGGGTGTTTCTTTTTTTGATCATCAGGGGGACTTGTAATATTTAACAGCATTATTTGACAAACTGATGATTTCAGTTGGCTGGTCACCTGGAAACTTGATGCATTTATCATGTCTGCCTCGAGTATGCAGCTGTTTGTTTATCAAAACTTTAACAGCCCCTGACAGCTGCTGACAAATTTCTTCTCCTCTCCAGGGCTGAGGAGGTCCCTCAGCCTTCGGTTCAGTTTTTAGGAAACAGTTTGAAATGCAAAGAAAACACTGCATTGTCTTTTAGATTCACTTTAATTACATTCTAAAAGGTAAAATTATGAAAAAAAGACTAATTCGGACGTCGTATTTGATATGACAACAATAAAAACATTTGAATTCACAATTCTTCAAATGCAAAAGCTCCATCAATAAATACAAAAAAAAAACCTAACCCTTTGGTGGAAGCTGCATCACTATAATTGTTCTTGATGTACATGAAGCTACTTTTTACCTGTCCAATAAACCATGAGAAATATTGTTTCTTAAAAGATGCATCACTTGGTTGGCTGTCAGTTAGCTTTAAAGGCAGGATATTCTTTTTTTAAGCTATCGGACATTTCTGTGCCTTGAATTATACATGCATTATCTTAAGCTGCGCCAGCAACATTGCTTTTTGTTTAAAATCTATTGGAAGGGAGCGTCTGAGTGTGGATAAAAGAAATGGAATAGCATGAGTTCGGGAGTTGAGTTCCTTCTCCTATACTTTGTGTGCTTTGGTTTTAAAATGACATCTCATTGTTCAAAAATCAACCTCATAGTCTTTGTGTTTATTAAATAGAAGACACCAGAACTTTGTTTCCTTGCCAGGTTTGGATTGTCACCTTCAGTTGTCTCAGTGCAGCCTGCAAGTCAGCATGTATATTTGACTGTGCCATTGTTTTATTTTAAGAATTAAAATTTAAAGTCAGGCTAGGACATTAAACAGACGCAGGAGGAGAGACTAAATATAATTCACCAGCGGTGCTTATGTCCTCTGCCTTTCATTGAATCTCCCATTTATGTTTGTCCACACCCACAGACCGGTCACACAGATCCCACTGAAGCAGTCAAATTCATTTGTTATTTAGAGTTTTATTTTTTAGCATTATGTGGGGATAAAATGTTCAGTATGACTCAGTGAGGTTTTGTTAATCTTTGTAAGTTTCTGTCTATATTGGCCTTGAGGTCAAATCTGTGGGACTAAATCGTCAGATCAGCTCATTATGTGAATGTATGACTCACTGCTGTCTTTAACACGAGCCTCTTTACTTATGAGCATGTGACTGTTCGAATATAGATGTTAAAAATTTGAATCTTCCCTAGAATACAGTAATTTCACATATAACAAAATATTTTGATAGAAAAGCTGCGCCAGCAACATTGCTTGATGTTTAAAATCTATTTAAAAGGAGCGTCTGAGTTAGAGTGTGGATAAACCCGACCAATGCCCAACACTGTAATGTTATCTTGGGTTCTACTGCCCAAAATCTAACAAATGACGTATGTGTTGTATTTAAGTGTTGGGTCGAGTACGCACCATCTACTCTGCAACAATTACTGGTTTTCTTATTTATTTATCCAAGCAATAAATCTTGTATATTCTCGAACATCTTTAAGTTTAATTTAATTCTTGCACAACTCTGTTCGGGAAAGTGTCCTTTGTTGTGATTTTTCATTATGACCTTCCATACGTAAGAAAAGTAAATTTAGCTTCCTTTAAATGACATTAAAAAAAAGTGTGTTTCTGTTCCTGTTAACTTATGTTTAGTTTATGGAGGCTGTACATGGTAGCACTGTTACCCCAAGGGCAGAAAATAGGAGGTAAAAGTTTAAACAAAAGATGTTCCTGTCTGGTCTTATTAAAGCTGGATCCTCAACTGGAAAACTGCCCTCAGGCTTCAGACCCTCGGATTCACAAACAAACCAAGTTTCATGCCTTGCACAAAAAACCATCACCACCATTTTGTCATCAACTTAGTTTTATGCAATTTGGTCCAGTAATGATGTGATTATTCTTTGGCATTTGTATGACTATCAAATGTTGCTGTAAAACCACTTTAATGTATGTGTTTTTAAACGGGTTTCCTCGAAACAATATCTGCTCACAAACAAATGCCATTACACACAGAGATACACACTCCATCCACTTAAGCTATCTCGGCTGGACTGGTCTTTAATGAGGTATGAACAGAGGACCAAAACCCTCCATCCCCTCCCTCCATCTTCCCTCGCTTCCCCCCCCTTAAGTGACAGAAACAGACAGACAGAGTGACAGAGAAGCACAGCACACAGCAGACAGATAGGGATGGAGAGAAGGTGTTAGTAGAGTTAATGGGAGAGAACAAGGTCCTTTTTTTTTTTCCTTTTCATTACTCCACCCCCCCGTCCATCATCACGTGATCACAGGGAAAGCAGATCACATGGCCTGTGAGTGACACTTAAAGATTTTCTCCATAGCTTTGTGTATCTGTGTGCTTTTTGCCTTCCAGCATTGGATGTTGATGCAAAACATGCAAAGAAAGATATAATTTATCAATTATTAAAAAAAATAAATTAAACATGATATTAAATGAATGAAGTAAACAGGATAAACAACAGACTGATGAAGCATAATTTAAAGTAAGAGGTAAAGAGTTGTTTACGGTTTTAATACATGTTTTTGTTGTCTATATCTAATGACTTAATTTTACATTTAATGGGGGGTTGTTTTAACCATAAAGGATTCAAAATCATTATCTAATGGATTCATATAATAACAAATAATAATAACATTTTGTGATTTCACATAAAACATGAGATATGGTTTCATTACTGTTGCAAGCCAGTGTCAGCAAACATAGAAAATATAAACATTGTTGGGGTATATTATGCAATGTAGAATTTTAGTAAAACCCTTGAAACGTTCAGCCAATATGCTTATAATTATATTTTCGATCCATTTGATTGATTTCATGCAAATGTGAACTTTGTGTTTAGTTTATTAAATAAAATACACCAGAACTTTGTTTCCTTGCCAGGTTTGGATTGTCACCTTGAGTTGTCTCAGTGCAGCCTGCAAGTCAGCATGTATATTTGACTGTGCCATTGTTTTATTTTAAGAATTTAAAGTCAGGCTAGGACATTAAACAGACGCAAGAGGAGAGACTAAATATAATTCACCAGCAGTGCTTATGTCCTCTGCCTTTCATTGAATCTCCCATTTATGTTTGTCCACACCCACAGACTGGTCACACAAATCCCACTGAAGCAGTCAAATTAATATTTTTCAGAACCCCTGAATAAACCACGCACATAAGAGTTTTATTTTTTGCATTATGTGGGGATAAATGTTCAGTATGACTCAGTGAGGTTTTGTTAATCTTTGTAAGTCCTTTTCTATATTGACCTTGAGGTCAAATCTGTGGGACTAAATCGTCAGATCAGCTCATTATGTGAATGTATGAATCACTGCTGATGTTAACACAAGCCTCTTTACTTATGAGCATGTTTAAATATAGATATTAAAAATGTGAATCTTACCTAAAATACAGCAATTTCAGAAATAACAAAGGATTTTGATAGAAAATCTAATCTATTTTCTATAGAAATATTAGAGAAATATAAAAGGGGGCCAAGGTCATCTTTGGTGAATATTTCTTTTTTTAATGTTGTTTTCTCAATGATGAAATATCAACTGTTCCATTAAAGCAGGGGTGTTGAACTCAAATGACCTGGGGGCCAATGAGCATCTAATCTGGTCAAGAGGGGCCAGATTGTGGGGAACTGTTCGATAGCTGATGGGAAATATGACCTTAAAATAATAATATATCACTGAATTCCAAAGTAAAAGTGCTTGTTTGTTATATGGAATGATGTACACTGCATATGCATAATAGCATATTTATGATATTAAAATCAAAAACAGAGAAATAAATCTTAAACTAAGTAAATAATAATGTGGACAACTGTAATTAAAACACCAAACAAGCTAATTTAAGGTTCAATGTGACAATTACAACTCTTATTATTATTGTATTAAAAAAACATTGTTAGCAAATATATGGAGTGTTATATTCTGTCTATGTCTATGTCACCTCACTGTGTTTAAAGGAAGGGGCAAGGCAAGTTTATTTATATAGCACATTTCAACAACAAGGCATTTCAAGTGCTTTACCATAAAAAAAAGAAAGAGAAATACTGCAGCAGCAGGAATAAAGATAGAAAAGGCATAATAAAAGACTGTAAAACATTTAAATAGAGCGGTAAAAGAAAGAGGGGAGAAAAAGAAATTAGAAGAAACTAAAAGGTGCACTCAGTGAGGATAATTTTAAAAAAAAATCATCTTTATAATGAGATATTAAGTGGCCACCAGTTTAACACCTCTGCACTAAAGGAACATGCAGCTGCAGCCAATAGGAGGCACCCCCCTCTGTGTGAACTGCCCTGTGATTGGTCAGAGTCTTACGTCATACGTGCCAGATTTCACCAAGGCTGTAGAAAAGGAGTCTAGAGAAGGAGCAGTGGCTGTAGTTCTTTCTTCTGCTGAAAGGTTACTATTGATCAGTAATGACAAAAAGACTTTATGTCTCATACAGTACTCGTCTTGAGAGTTGGTGACAATTGTATGGATTTGGTTTTGATCAGATTCATTATAGACGGAGGTAATTTAATTTCTGGGGGTTGTTTGTTGATTTACCATTATGTTACTTCTTTATCACTACAAGGTACAAGTTGTAGCTTTTGTACCTGCTAATGTAAATGCTTGCGGTCACATTTTGCAGTCTGAACTATTTCCTGTCTTCAGTTTCACTGCTGTTTGATGCAAGACGAACCATTAGAACTGCAAAAGACTCCTTTTTTTCCCCCCTATAAGGCTCAGGGAGTATATTTCACTGAGGGAAAGGTAATTAAGGTAATGAGATTTCTTTACACAGCCTTGAAACACACCAGGCACAGGAAAAAGTCATAAATTGCTGTGGTCCTTTTTCTTTTTTTTTCTTTTTTTTGCAGGGGGGTGTGGGGGTTATGTAATTAATGAGCTCTTTTTTCCTTATCAGCCGACTGTGCTCAACAAATCACATGATCTTTATGAGTTTCTTTTTTCTCCCTCTGTCAAATGAATGAACATCAAAACAATCAACCAGCTTTTCATTAGCACGTGTAAAGGGAGGGTAGCGACTCATATCTGCCCACTACTATGTCAGATCTGTGTGGGGGTTTTTTTTGTTAAAATTTTGTTAAAATTTGTTTGGGGTTTTTTTGTCACCGACAGGATTTGACCTGCGTACTTCTCATTACTGTAACTCCTAGACCTGTCTGTCATATCTAGAAAATTCATAAACTGTGGACTGGTGATCTGTCCAGGGTGTGATCCTGCCTTTCGCCCTATGTCGGATGAGATCGGCACAGCACCCCACGTGACCCTCATATGTGGATAAAGCAGTTGAAAACGGATGGATGGATACCGGGAAACAGAGAAATAGAGCTTTGCACCTATATACTTGTCTTTACGGTAGCCCTCAGGACCTCCGGGGAACACAGACAAGATTCACCAGCGCATCACACAATTGTGACTTCAGCTTTTCAGTACCATAATTCCTATACAGTTGAATAACTGCCTGATATTGAAAGTGAAAACTATCTTGGAAAACAGACAGGAGCACGTACTCTTTGATCATGTTTTGACAATACGACAGCCAAAAAATCTGGACTTAAAATAACCCTGTAAGTAAAATATGGTCTAAAATATAATCACTATCATGGCAGGCAGACCAACGCGATTCAAACACATTTTTAGAAATGCATGAACCTTGCCCAATCTCAGTCATCAAAAGAAAATGTCATTGTCAAGGATTAAGTCAAGTCAAATCACAAAGCTATGGCAGAGATGCTGAATGGAGATTTAAATGTCACCATGCTGTGGTGAGAGAAGTGAAGTGTAGCAGTGTCCAGTCGCTCCTCATTAAAACACAACACATTTTTCCCGGTTCTGATCCAGTCGATGTGTAAGTTATTCGTACTGAAACGAGCCTTGTGTATATCCAATCGTGTGGAAACAGAAATCCTCCATGGTTCCACAAGCTATTAGGGAATCGTCATAATAAGGAGCTTCTAAGTGAAAGTCTTTTGTTACTCAGCAGCTGCTGGTGATTTGAAGGCAGCTCCATGCGATACAGTTCACAACCTACAGTGTGTCACATACTCATTCAGAAGCTTTTGCTTTTCTTTCTCCCTGCAGCATCTCATGCTCACTGCAGCCATGAATGACTCTGACTAGTCACACAGCTACTGTCCAATACACAGCAGCACTCTTACACACTACAAAGACTTAGTGGCATTAATGTTGAAGCAGCTGCTGCTTTGAGAAGATATGCATTGATGTATAAATTGATTTTTGTCTATATTTACGCCTAAAGTATTGCATTTATTTGTGCCCATTTATCTTGGTCTTTAATAAATAAATCACACTCCCACTCTCCGTAGGGAGAAAATGTGGAATTTAATGTCCCTTTTCTGTGTTTGTTTTTTCACAGCGCCACTAACAGACAAGCCGCCAAAAATCCTCTTCCCCTCAGACAGCCAGATGAGCATCATCGAGTTGGCTATAGGTAAGAGAAAAACACACTGATTGTGTATTTTGTCTGGAGCGTGTGGCGTCGTAGACTTGTGTTACATTCAAATTTGTTGTCAAACATTTTTCCTCTCGACTGCGGCTTTTGTTTTAGGAAAATATAGCATATTTAACTTCTTTATTTCTTCCTTCTTGTCAAATACGGTATGTTGGTGGTTCATGTTGTACCACAACTGCAAAGAGAACAGTTTCGACTCTTGAATTTCCCTGTTTTCATTTATTTTGAGCCTTTGTTGAAGCTGTTTACGCAACATTTTCTCCACGTTTACGTTTTGTTAAGTTGAGGAGAGTCACTGCCGATCTGTCAGCGTAACAGTCGTATAATGTCATTCTCACTCCAGAAATCCTGCATTGATGCACCAATTAAATCAAAACACCTTTTCTCTCTGATGTTTCCTTCTGTTGCTGTTGAGCTACTGTCTCTTCTTCCACACATATTTTACATGAAAACCAACATGAAACATGAAGTTTTCATTTTCATTTCTTTTTTCTTATTTTTTTTTTTTATTAATAGGAATCATTTTTTTTGTTGTGTCTTGACTGCAAGGCTTCATTTGAAGGATGCAAAGGATCCACCATTTTGGAGGAGCCTTTAAAACGGGACCTTGAATCAAGACAAAGCTGTTGCCTCAAATAATTAGAAACAGAAAATACAATGCAAAATTACTTCAGTGTCAGTTTAAAGTCACACATTTCAAGTTAAAAGCCTGCCACTAATAGGAGGGATTATGCACAAAGTGACTTTCATGTAAGGAAGTGACAGTAGCTCAACTGTGACAGAAGGAAACATGAAAGAAAAAACAGTTTTGCTTAAATTGGTCTATGAACATGGTTGTTAGCTACAAATATAAGTGCTTTTACACAAGATAGAAATGATAGATTAAATAAAAAAAAAAAAAATCAAACATGAAATTCACATTTCCTAGAGCAGACTCTTGTTTCGATCATATTCAAGGAATTAGTCTGCCCTGTTACTGTTGCATTTGGGTGCAGTCAGAGACTTTCAGTTAGGTCTCTCTCTCAGCTCCTCTTTTCTTGAAGGGACCTTGCATTTTCATCGTGATAGAAGAAGAAAAAAGAGATGAGTCACTCCCAACATCTGTGGATGAAACAAAAGTGACTCATTGGGTTTGAAAGACGTGCCTGCTGCTGATTCTCCCTCTCCCTCCTTGAGTGCCTCCTCATTGTGCTCATGCTCGTCGCGTCTTTCGTCGGTTCTCTTGAGCAGCTTGAATGCGGCTTGTTTTGAGTCAGTAATGAATCAAAGTTGTTCTTCTGAGAAACTGTACATATTATCTTTTCATATTGTCTTCAAATGTATGATGTTAGCATTACTTCAAATGATTTTCTCCACTACTCCTGCCTCAGAGCTGTATTCTCGTGTTTGATGCACACGGGCCTCATGGGAAAATTCCTGCTCTGTGCCTTATTGGGCGCAAGCTCAGCTGTTGGTGGAAGAGAAAATGGGTCATGATGGAGGCGTCCTTTGAAGTAGATTTGTCACGGGTGATGAACACAACTGGCTTGTGGAGGTAAAAGGTGGCAGTGAGAAAATAGGCGCAAATCACCGTCACTTTGAATTGATGACGAATAAAAGCCGCGCAGCTTTTTTTCATCCGATTAAGTGATATCGCCGCAGATGATTTTCCTCACGCATGTACACAAAAAGCAGGGATTTTCAGGTTTTACTTTGCTCTCTATCTTTATCAAAGTGGGTCAGATTGTGTTTTTATTCTCAGTGAGGATGAGGATTGGTAGTATTTCTTGAATGTTCCTCCTTCCACCACTGTGTACATATATACTGAACATACACAGAGCTGCTATTTGATTATTTGCCTTTACAGACCGTCCCTTCCTTCGTTGTTTTTCTTCATCCACTGCGGTTAGTTCTGGTGGATTTTTAAATATTCAGTCTCCAACGACACATAGAAGCTAAATGGCTTCGGTTGATGGTTAATTGAGCAGGTGAGAGGGAGAAAGTGAGAGGAGTGGTTAGAGGCGAATGTGGAGAGACACTTTTCCTGCTCTTGTGGTACTCGAAGGACAGAGCAGGGAGAACAGTGGGATCTATGAATGGCCACCATTTAATCAGTGCACACTTAAGCTGTTTGGTTGGCTCCGTTTGTCTTTCACGCTAATGGATGCGGTTCTCCAGTTATAATTGATTGAATTCTAAACGTGTGATTAAAACATGTCGTGTGCTTCCCTCTGCTTCCTCTGCGGGACGGATCATGTCCAGTGTGGGTCTGCGATTCTGTCGGACAGATCGGCGCAAACTGCAGCTGGTGCGCATGCAGAATAATGGACTGCCCGAGTGCTAATTTGTCCTATTTGTAAACACTAAGCACGCTGACAACCAGCTGATTAATTCCCTTATTTCCTTGCGCTTTTTCCTGCTCCCTTTGGTGACATGTCACTTGTCTGCACATCACTGTGTTTGTGATATTCGTCACAGGGAAAACCCCGGCAATCTTGATTGGCTATTAAAACCGCCTCATTTGTCTGGATGTCACACTTCATTCCCTGACACTTGACTGTAAGACTCCACAACATACTTAGGGAGATTGTAGCAGCGATGGTGTCTGAACCTTTCACAAAATCTGCCAAAAATTATTCACATTTATGCTGAGACATAGTGACTCAGACAGTCTGTGATAAATGCTGCATCCCCACAATCGTTTTGTGTCTGAGTAATTAAACTTCCATTGGTAATATATCAGGAAAAAATGCAATAATGTTGCTGAATATAATGATTTGCAATGAATAAACAAATATTTAAGTATACAGGATTAATGTCTTTATGCTTTAAGTTTGCTGCTTACATTGACCCCAAAGTCTATACAGAAACTGAAAAAAAAAATCAATGTATTATTTCTAACAACATGGATTTTAGTTGTTAAATCATCTAATAACATGAACAGAGTGAGAGGAAAGCCATTATTATCCTGAAATTAGAATTTGCAGTTCATTAATAATAAAGAGGTTGGCCACATCGATAAACATGTGCAGGTCAAGCCGCCATGAACTTTACAAATTCAGATTCTCGCCTGTCCCGATGTGTTTTACATCATCTGTAACGCAGCATGTCATTAGACAGACATGATGAAGTGCATTGACAGGCAGCAGACAAAATGTCAGCTCTCGCCAAACTCAGTCCAACAGATGCTTGTATGAAATCTATAACCTTTACTTGACTTAATCAGTCTATGAGTGTTGATTTTCCTGGAACACATTCCTCCCTGTTGCTGTATAGATTTGATCCTCTTCATGTTCTGGATCTTCTCACCATTGATTGCAGGAATCATTGTTTTTAGTATGTAATTACTGTTAATGATGGGTTTTTTTTGGTGAATGATCCTGCTGGTCATTTCCAGAGGGATGGAGGCACACAGCATGTGCTGGATCATGTTCAAGGTAAATAGCACCGGTCCTGGAGAGAGGATGTAAACATGGAAGTGTCAGACGGACATGATGATCACATGGGTTATTGATTTTTGACTTGAGATGTAGAAATCATGCCCTGTCTAAAACCTTGTAGCCTTTAAAAAAAAATGAAATCAATAAAAGATGAAGATGCAGAAGTGCTGATACTCCAGCATGCAGGTACGTTGTGCTATTACTTATTCATGTGACCACTTTATTAACCTTCATACATATGTAAATAGAATTGCTTTATTTGTCATCAAAATGACTCTACTGACTCCTCAATCACCAAAAAATGTGCCAGGGAACTACAGTGGCCTTCACACCCCAGAAAGAATGATTTTGTAAGCTGCTTCAGAACACTATACATAGGTTTTGGCATGTTTGTGTGTTGTAGAAATGTGACAGCACAAAATGGCTGTCTCTGTAAAGCAAGGTCTGATTCAAAGGCTACACAGACATCAAGCAGCTTTTATTTTAATGCAGTTAAACGTACTGATGGATAATATATTCAATTTCTTATTTATTCAATTAACTCACCAAACCTGTTACAGACTGGACCTTTAAATGAGTGTACTATACTCATTTACTGTCACAGATTGTCTTATCTGTGACAGTAAATACCGAATGTCTTTGGTTGTGGACAAAACAAGACATTTAAGGACGTCGTCATTTTGAGATTTGGGGAAAATCAATCAGTATTTTTCACAACTTTCGCAATTAAAATAACTAAAACAACATGATTTCACTTCACTTCATTTGCAGAGTAAGAAGACTTACAGACTAGACTTTTCGTTTTCAGTCTTCCTCCAAACTCAGCCTGGCACGCTGTAGAGTATAAATACACTCACCAGTTTAATTGCACAGGTACAGATGCAGATTTAACTAAAACACCCGTTCAGAGCATCACTTGATATAATGAAGTGGAAGACGTTTTTCTCTTTGTATGTTGGGTGCCGCCAGGCAGGAAAACACTTCAACGCTTTCACTTTAACCATGTTCAAGTCTCACACATCCTCAGCAACACCTATCCCCAATATCATACACACACACACTCTCTCTCTCTCTCTCTCTCTCTCTCCCTCTCTCTCACACACACACCAGCCATCCGTCTAAATGTCACAGGCTCGGCAGAACGCTTCATCGATGCCAGAGGTTCAGAGGCCCACGGATCAATATTACATCATTTCTCTCAATTAGGGCATATTTATTCCCCTCAAGTTATTGTACATCTGCAAGTGATCCTATCTGCATTCCTGGCAAATCTCCAGAAGAGTCCAGGCCCTTGAGGGGAAGAAAAGACAGAGCACAATGAAGATGAAGAGAGAGAGAGAGAGAGAGAGAGCGAAAGAGAGAGGAGGAAAGGGAATGAAAGAGGAAATGAAGGCGGGGGAATTTTGGCAAAGAGTTGGAGCAGGGGAGAAAAAAAAAATCATTTAAGATTCACAGAGTGGATGAAATATGATGGTGTCTTACCTTGGGTTATTACAGATGAAAGTGGATACAAGACGGCACACTGTCCCAAATGGTTAATATGCCCTGCGGCACAGAGGCATAAATCGTCATAGTCATATTAGAGAGAGACGGAGGGGGGAGCAGGTGCGATCAGATGGGATTCTTAGTGAAGTAATGCTCCCATTAGTGTTTTACATAAGTACGGTAATGAAGGCGACGGTCTGCACAGGCGTTTGGTGACACCTGATTGGCCCGCTGTACCGAAGGAAGCTACTTTCACTCAGTAGTCACAGAAATTGGGAGTGTGACCAGAGGGTTGATGCCAAGGCGCCGTTGCCCCACTTTAAATGTTCCCCACTCTACTACCTGTCAGCAGCTCCCACCTGCAGCCTTGTTGTTTCAGCAAACTGAGAGAAAAGGGCTGGGGGCATTTGCTCTCCTTAAGCAGAAAACAGCAACGGGAGCTGTCAAAGGGACTTGAGTGTGAAGAAATACTGCCTCTTGTCTGGGTGGTTATTGTCTCTTCTTGTGTTTAAATGTGCTATATGAAATACATATCAAGTCCTAAATTGACTGACGTGTCATCAGAGATTAAGGAAATTGAAATTCTGGCTTCCCAGATAACATGGCGGAGCCAGTTAATTCACTATTAAAATTTCTGTTTCGGTTTGGTGGTTGCGCCACCCCCACTGTGGATCCAGTAACGCAGCTCATAGTATTTGAACACACGAGTTACCAGAAGACTTAGTCAGACACAGTGAAGGACCACCAAGTTCGTTTCAACGCTGGAGTTATAATTGAATTCGGAGTTCTGTTACTCGTGTCTAACATGCCTCTACAGCACATGCACTGACAGGGTTCACATCAAGCGGTTACAGTAGCAGTGATGTACTCTGACATTCCGCCTCTTTTAAACAACAGCATATGGATTACCAACTGCAGGAGGTCTCGCTCTGTGACTTGTCGCCCTGTGACAGCTTGGCACCCAGGAGGCACCTGCTTTTAATTTAAATGCACCTTTTAGTGTTGCAGTTAAACACACAGTTTTTACAGCCATTAAATTAGCCCTCAATTTAACCTCAGCACAGCTCTTCACCTTGCTGTTTTGTTAAAGAACTTGAATTGTGAGCAGACGAAGAGGACATTGTGGCTCCAGTGACTAGGAGATGTCTCTCATATGCACAGTTCTACTTCATGCCTGGACGTTTGTGGAGTTCCCCGGTTTAATAAAAGTGCAGCTTGCATTTCTTTTATTTCTCAAGAATTGATCAACCTCTGTGAAGCCAGATGAACACTTGGCTGCACGTGTGTGTGTCGGTGTGTGTCGGTGTGTCTGAGTGTGTGTTGAACTAATTGCCCTTGCTGTGTTTCCAGCCAAACAGGTGGCCATGTTGGTTTCCTTCTGGCTGCATTTATGAGATTGTGCTTCCAGGTTGGACAGAGATGACAGCATCTCCTCTACAACCCAGAGTGTGACCTTGGTGGGGCAACAGTCCCTTTGTACCATCTCTGGTCTGATTATGTTGGTGTCATTGTGAGTGAGGGTGTATGAGACAGAGAGAGAGAGCATCCTCTGATGTCTCGCCAGTGAGCTTGAGGGCCAGGTTGATGGTCAGGATGGAAGGGAGGTGACAAGTACAGCAAACTTTCAAGTTCCTGTGTGTAACATTGGCAGAAATTTAATAATTTACCCATGAGTATGTTTGTGTAAGTGTCTAAAAAAATCATATTGCTTGGGTTCCATAGTAGAATAAACCTTCTATATAAACTTAAGGGTAGCGCCTCACTTTAAAATGGCTGCTATCTTGCACTGACATGTTTCTATAGCCGCCAGAAGGAACAAACCCTTCCAGTATGTATACTTTGTGGAAGCATACTATGCTAAAACATTTAAATCCAGGGTTAAATATACACATACACATGTGTTACAGTTAAAACATACTCAATAAAGACTCTGCTAATATTATAAAATGCATTTGTAGTGCTGGTAATTGCATGCGCTTCTTAGTTTATTTGTTCTCTGATATTCCACTGCTGTTTTGAGCTCACAGTGCAATCAGTGCACACAGCGCAGTATTGTACAGGTGGGACATGGACATGGCAACCTCGAGCATTTTGGGTAAGAATCACGACATGTTCTTTGCCAGTCTGAAATTGTACCTTGTTACTGAAGTCATTGGAACAGAAATGTACCCAAGAATAAAAACAAAAGTGCCCAGAAAATGCATAAAGGCATAAAGAAAGAAAAAAGTTGATTTCTTTTCCTGCTTCTTGCTGAGAGGAATCACTGGTACTGCCAGCTGTCTTGGCAGCACCTTGGTTTAATCTCTGAGACTCAGGCTAACCGTAACATAGGAGCCTGTTTCTTTCTTTTTTGGCCAATACACGCCAGAATTCTTCCTCTCCCTGCAAACCATACGTCTGATAGAAGATATTGAACATCCTTCCATGCAATGTGACACAGTATTGATATCGATTTCAATTATGACAGCGACACAGCTAAGACAAAGTGTTTTTCAGAGGACTTGTGCATTGCTGGCTCCCTGGTCCATTAGCTACTGCTGCTGCTGCTGCAGCTGCTACTGTGGAAAAACACCAACAGATTTTTGACGATTTTTTATTTTATTTCTTTTACTCTAATTAAAAAGGATTTGGAAAAGATCGTCATGGTTACAGTCGCCCCCCTGTAACACCTGTGTTTGGCTTTATATTGCAAAAATCGATTCTCTTCCCTCTAAACCAATAATTTAGAGATGAATAAAGACAACCAATGTGCTTTCATGCACTTATTATTCTCACTGTGACGGTCTTATTGCTAAACACAATCGCTACCTAACATCACTGTCACATTTGTCCTGATTTTCTGGAAGAAAATTAGCTGTGAAATGTAAACTTGCCGTTGCCAGTTTGGGCTTTCAGAGCGACACAGTGGGTGGTCAAGCTTTCCAAAAAAAACAAAAACATTTCCACTCACAACATTACACCAACAGACCTCTTGTGTTTTCATTCCTGACTGTGGTTGTGTTGCATATTGTACTGATTGATTATGAATTCATAGTATCAAAACAAAATCAATACTAGATGAAAACCTCAATATGAGGTATATGTGCTTGATCAATAACTTGTCTCATGCCAGGTGATGGTCAGAGTCGTGATTTTGAGAAAAGGTTGTCCCCTGATAATCTGTTTCATGGATTCTTTTTTTCTTTTTTGCAGTACACCTTTTTTTGGAGGTGTGAAAGAAAAACAGCACTAACCTGTCAGCACCAGGGAGCTTCAGCGGCTGTGTGTGTGTATGTGAGAGAGCAAGAGAGAGTGTGTGTGTGTGTCTCTGTGTGCATATATTGTTTGTATTGTCCCAGTTTGAACGACCACAGCTATGACTCATCAACTAATAAAGCAGGATGTGAAGAGTGTGTGGGCACGAGCACACACGTGTGTGTGCACGTGCGCACACACTCTTCACATGCACCTCTTTTCACACGAGTACAAATGTAGACAAAGGACAGAGTAAGAGTAATTATGCACCATGGAGAGGTAGTACTTTCTTTACTGCACCTGTACAGAGAAGGACAGAGAAAGAGCGAGAGTTTTGATGTATTTGGTAGTTGACTGACATCCATTCACAATGATACAATGAAACAACGTGACTAACTTTACTTTGCTAAAATATATTAATATTTCTTGTAGACTGGCTGTTGAATGCAGCACAGTTTCCTGGTCCAATATGCAACATTCTGCCTCACATTTCCTTTATGAATTAATGTTTTTAATCGTTCTTTTTAGTTTTTATTTCACAGCTTTTATTGTTTTTTTCTGTTCTGTTTTGATTATTATTATTATGTTATACTTTCACATGCCTTGGTTACTTTTATATGTGAAAGATACAATTGAAAAAGTATATTAATATATGTATTATTCCACGATAAAGGAGGAGACCAATATTACTGGGTAAAGGGTCGGCCTGTTGCGTTTAATTTTGAATGCAGCAACCGGCACGGCTTCTCAATGTGAGAAAGAGGTTAAAAACATCCAGCTCAAGGTCACCCGTCAGTTTTACTTCCAAACAAAGTTCTGCTCCTCGATAGCAATTAGATACATATTTTTAAGTTTATTTATCAGTTTCCCTGTTCGCACACACAGCCACAATTTGATCACAATTAAAGTATTAATTACTTGGGTTAAAAAATGTTGTGAATTGTGTCTTAGGTTTCACCTAAAAACTCACATTTGAAGGACTTTTTTCATCGTCCGCAGCCTTAGATTTTTCTGGGGGGGGGGTTGTCCACACCATCTAAAATCAGTAAACACCAACGACACATTATACTTATGCTGACTGAAAGTGATGGCTTGTGCAGAAGGAAAAATAACTGAAGAGAGACTCCAGCTCAGCAGTTACGACCGCAACAACCGTTAGTTATAGTTAAATGCTAAAGAGCCAATGGTGACTCAAATAAACCCCAGTGTGTGTGTCTCTCAATGGCTCAGTCTGTGTCATTTTCATTTTTTAAACTTGTGTATTTTGAAGGCAGGATGTCACAGCTGACACATGCAATAGCTGGTTACTTTCCGTGAATCTGATGATTGATTACGTTATTGATTTTTTTCCCCCGTCAGACAGGACGTCCAGTACAGACACATTCTGACGGCTCTTACCATCTGGACATGAACCATCTTAAAGGTGGTTCATGTCAGCCAAGCGTCCATCATGCTGTGGGTAAAAAAAATAAATAAATTGAATTTGATGTACAGCAAGTGCATGACTGTCAATTCAAATCAAATACTGAAATCTGAACCATTACCAGGTACAGAGCTAAAATTAACTGTTTATACTGTAAATAAAACAAAAAATGGAGCCACATCTTGTCACACCGAGACAAGGACTTTGACCCAATTGCATGACTCGGGAGACGAGGTGAAAAAAAATAGACACTTATTTTCAAAGATCAACAAGAAAAAAACATTCCTAAGAGGGAAAAAACAAAAGCAAGAAAGCTAAGAAACAAAAGAAAAATAACACTATTTTAAAGGAAAAACTACTAGAACAAACAAGGCCAGATCTAGAAGTAAGTAAATGCATCAAATATGCCAAATTATAAAGTGCTACTCATAAGCTCAATGTACAAGTAAGTGCAAAGTTTTGTTTTGTTATTTTCTCGTCGTCGGAGAGGTAGAGTCGAAAGAGATGTGTTTTTAGTTGGCGGCAGAAGATGTGGAGGCTTTCTGCTGTCCAAATGTCGATGGGGAGCTTGTTCCACCATTTCGGAGCCAGGACAGCGAGGAGTCATGAGTTTGACAGGTGACTCTGCGATCCTCTCAGTGAGGGGGCAGCAAGCCGGTTTGCCGATGCCGAGTGGAGTTGGCGGGCTGGGGCGTAGGGTTTGATCATGTCCTGGATGTTAGCTGGGCCGGATCCATTTGTAGCATGGAAGAAAGCGCTAGAGTCTTGAAGCGGATGAGAGCAGCTACAGGAAGCCAGTAAAGGGAGCGGAGGAGCTGTGTAGTGTTAGAGAACTTTGGTAAGTTGAAGACCAGTCGAGCTGACAGACAAAGGGAGACACAGACCATAAGTACACACGGTAATGGTGAACAGGTGGAAACAATTAGGGCGGGGAAGACAATCAGACTGGCAGGAAAACACAAAGGGGAGTGGCAAGTTCCCTGAAACAAAACGAGAGAGAAATTTCAAAATAAAACGGGATCCACAGCTACACACCACCAGCTTTCTTGGCCATGACACGTCAACATTTGTAAGATTGGATTTTAGTTTTCATTCAAAAGCTATTGTTTTAAACTGGAATTTTGGTTTAATGTCAATCAGAGGCCTGGCCATGGCTGAAAGACATTCTTTTTGTATGCTGAAGTATCGTGGTCAAACTTCCTATTTTTTCTGAAGTATTTGTTTCCTTCACATATCTGAGAACCTAGAAAGTTTGCTCTCTTATTGATGTCGTGGGAAGACTCGAAACTACAAGTGGAAATCAGGCAGGTAATATTACAGAGTGGGAGGACGACATGAAGAACTGAAATAACGAATTGATAAAAGTAAGCATTGTAATGTTTTACCAGCCACTTCTCCATACTGGATGACCTTCTATAGGTTTATAGGACACCTCAGTAGCTTCTTGTTTGCATTTGATGATCAAAACATTCCTGTTTTCATTAAAATCTAAACCAGCTATTATAGCAACCGCTGTAAAGCTATCCACCTACTGACCAGAAATTGAAAACTGAAGGTCTCAGGCTACTTACTTGTTTCTGCCAAAATCAAGGTCTTTAATAAAACTTCTACCGTTCTTGAATCAACAGTTTCGACACAAGCTCGCGGAACAGATGAACCACCTGTTGTTAGCAATGATTTGTCAATCATATTTTCTACAGCCCAAAATGAAACCCTAAAGTAAGACTGTTTTTCATTTTTAAAACATTTGGAGCAGCAAGATTGTGACACACTTTACTGGTATAAAACACCAAGCAATCGCCAAACCAACCAGGAATAGCCTTCGTACGCTGGGTCTTGTCTTCAACCTAAGAATCAGACGTGTACACACCCCACATTACAGTCAAACACTCCACTCCATTTCATTTTTTTTTTTTTTTTTTCAAATCCAGTGCTGACTCATCAGGTGTAAGGCGAAATCACTGCATCCCCAGAGGCACGAACAGTAAACTCTGAATCAAATTGGATCGTGCCCTTCTCAGGCATAGATGTGTCTGTGGGGCTCGTAGTGGAGTTGGCTGCGTTCGTACACATCACGTCTGTTTGTTGGAGAATAGAATGGAATGCAACCCTGGCTCAGTCCAACTGCTGTCAATCCTCCCGTCCCACGTCTGTTTGAGAAAAACAATATGTGCGCTACCTCCTGTGGTGTTTATGGAGTGGAGCAGCGCACAGACGAGTTAAGCACATGGTTTCATGTTACACTATAATGGTTTTGGTTTCACCCACTTAATGACTCACATCCTTTCTTTTGTTCTAATTGGGTTCACAGGAATTAAAATGGTATGAAGGAATTGTAGGATAATGACCAGAACAGTAGAGCTGTTGCCTGAACTGGATGGATGCAGGAGGCAAATTAAACTTCTGTATGATATGGCTCCACGTTTACCTGCTTAGGGATGAATCAAAGGCTTAATTTGAAGGACAGTCCCTGTTCATCATAGCCAGATGAGCATTGATTACCTTTAAGATTTTGGCCACTGTTTTGTGCCGCTCCTCCTCCTCAGGTAGATTATGAATCAGAGAGAGAAAGCAGCTCTCCTGTTTTTCAGTGACCACACAGCACAGGCTCCCACTGGCTCAATGGCTCGACTGCTTTGTTCTCCTTTGGGTTATTTTTGGATCTGTTTTTTTTTTAGTTAAAGTTTTGTCTGTCCTACTTACTGCATTCCCCAAAGTGACCCCGAGGCCTTTTTCAGTCTGATCCAGATTTTTCTCTCTCTATGTCTCGTTCTCTCACTCACTCTCTCAGCCATCTGTTCCTGCTTATGGCATCTCTCTATCTGTCTTCTTTCTCACTATTTTCTCTCACTCTCACTACATTTTACCCACATCCCCCTTGTATAGTTTCATCTTTTTTTATTTTCTTTTACTTTCCCTCCTAGATTAGACAACCATTACTTTAATGTCTACCTGTAGTGCCAGGTGATCTTTCCAGGTCAAACTAAATATGGTTTCTGTCATCAGGGAAACATCCTGAACCAGTGGGCGTTGAATGCATTCACTGGCTGCTAAGCCATTAATTACCCCCTACTCTCATATATCAACAATAATGCACTGTCTAGACTGCAAATTAAAGGGCAATGCAATACTGTTTTAGCCAAGTTACTGCTAATAATCTGACATGAAAATCAAATTATTGATCCATGTAAAATAGAGTAGGTGATGCAGTTGTGCATTGCTGCACATTTCAGGATAATTTGTTTTATTTTTTATATAAACTAACACTTAATTATGTTTAATTTATGGTTAATTATGGTTATTGCAAAGAAACTATGGTTCAAGTACATCAAGCGTTCGGCAACTAGACACCTGGTTAATAAAAGGTTTTTCTTATGGCAAATAAGATGCGCTTAATTTACCCAACACAAGGGAAATTCACCATTTACAACAAAAAATCAATGTTTTTTTCAAAAGATGTATACATAAATACACTGGTCATGACAAACAGTATAGTGGGTATAGACAAAATAAAGATATTATGTAATTAATGGATAAATAAATTTGAATATTCTCCAAGGGACCAAGATACAGTTTCTTTTTTCATCAGACCAGGCCCACTGACCTATATTTTTAAAGTACTGTATGTGACAAATATAACTCCTCTGGGATCCCAGTGTTATTATAAGAAAATGGAGTTTGCCTCTCAGGCTTGGTGATTTCTTTTGTTTAATTGATTACTGGTGAACACACCATATGTGATTTTCTATGCACCATATGTTGCCCACAAGTGTTGACTATGTGGGCTGACGTCCTTCAGAGCGTTGGATTTCCGCTTCCTCTTCCTTTTTCTTTTCTTCTCACGTTTGAGAGGGGGCGAATGACATTTTGATAGACGTGTGACGACGTACACCAGCGGGTCTCTCTGATCCGCGTCGTCTCATGATGTCATCACGCATGCATCAACCGACAATCTGGAATGGAAACTGTTGCCATGGAGATGTATATATTTTTTATTTGCAGTCGTGAAATGCGGTCAGCGCCTGAAGCAGTGAAACGAGTATGTCAACCTGTATAAAGACGATGAGCAGCACGGTTCTCCACTACAGCTCATTTTTCGCGTGTGTGTGTGTATGTGTGTGTGTGTTCATGTGCAGGAATGCGTTTGACATTTTCTGCAAACACTCCCTCCCCTCTCTCCCAGCTGACAATCCAGACCCCACTTATGTAACGTCTGGTTTATGCTATGCACAGTCTGTTGACTTGAAATGAATGGCTGCTATTTATATTGCCACTTGGCTGCTGCGGAGAAACATCCTGGGTCTGTGTTTGTGTGTGTGTGTGTTTCTTCTGATCACTGTAGCTTTGAAAGGCTGTGAAATTTGCCTGTTGGTGTCATATGGGATTAGCCAAGCGTTGTGTCGTGTAATCTCATAGTGTGTGTTTTGCGTATATCAATGTAGTGTATGTAATGTATCCGTGCGTGTGACCTAAATTGAGGTGATTCTGTTAAGAGACGTATGGATTATTTTATGTTTGTTCTCATCCACAGCTGTAAAGCGAATATTGGGAATGACGTTCACAGGGATAAGCAGTCGATGGCACAAAGCATTATTAATAATAACATATAATAA
Organism: Solea senegalensis; assembly: GCF_019176455.1. Lineage (NCBI taxonomy): Eukaryota > Metazoa > Chordata > Actinopteri > Pleuronectiformes > Soleidae > Solea > Solea senegalensis. The sequence goes on along the minus strand of NC_058022.1, from coordinate 27,123,921 downwards.
TACATTGAATTATGATGTGGAGGAAATTCACAAAATCGTATAGAAAAGAAAATAGAAGGAAAAAGAAAACATAAAAAATGTTGTGGTGTAGTAAGACAGTACTAATACTATAAATCACTCCACAAATTAAAATAGATAATCCAAGTTCATACATTGCAACATCTGGACAACACAGGACACCTCACCTGGACAATACACTGACTTTATGTAGAAGTAACCCTGAACTATCTCTTTAAGTGTCACACTCTTTCCTTGGTTTTGATGCAGCTTCACACAAACACACCCACACACACGCACACATCGGCTCTATCACTTCCTCCTCCTGTGTTATTGCCATCTGCAGCAACATTAAGTCTATTTTGATCAGCGAGGGGCAATCAACAATTACACATGTGCGTACAACTTAATGGACTGCACTTCCACTGGATTTAGTTGCGTTGTTTTCTGAAACAGTTGATGGTAATTACGGCTCTACTTTGTCACACAGTGTGAAAGATAATGGCTCCCAATGTTTGGTGCCCCTAGTCTTTGCTGCAATTACAGCCCAATGTTAATCAATTTCACCGCAGAGGCAAACAATGGAAAATGAGCCTCTTATACAACTGAGGTCATGAAACAATAGAGTGGAGATAAAAAAGAAACTCAGCCAGGAGATGTTTGGCAATCCAGCTATAGGGAAACACACAGAGTGCTCATGAATTGCTAAATATACTTTGCAGAGAAAGGATTCCCTTTTCTCCTCTGCAATAAAAATAATTACTGTCATTTAGATGCTTTAAAGGTAACAATGGCGTTATAGCGTTCACGTATCACAAAACAAAGCGAGAACATGACCATGAAAGTATTAGCATGTTAAGTATATGTCAGTGGATTGAACAGGAGGTGCCCAAAGTCACGGCTTAACCATGACTTGTCACCAACACTATACTGGAGGTCTCCATCACTGTAATGGGCTGTTAAGCATCATTACAGTCTCGGTGACTTTAGCTTAAACACTGCCAAGGTTATTGATTCAAGGTGTTTGGGCAGGTGCACATGTCGTAGGACACAAACTGCAGCCGGTTTAGTGAATGATAGCAAGAAAAAAAGTTCAGCATTACAGAAAATGTGCAGTGTTGTTTTCATGTGCTGTATATAAAGGCCACACCCTACCAAAACCTTACATTATATAAATGATGTTAGTTTCATAAGGAGTCAGAAAATCTTGTGAATCTGTTTACAACTTAGAAAAAGGGAGGTTGATTCGATTTTCTTTTCTAAGTTTAAGGTTTAAAACAAAGCACATATCACACAAATCTCCAAATCCATCCTCATGAACATTACAATTTGAAACTTAAAAAAAAAAATTCTTAATAAAACTTCTATTAAAACCCATGCAGTCAACTCGCAGTACATTCGCGGATCACCAGGGGGCATGAGTATGAGAAAGATGCCTCAGAGCGGTCTCTGTCTCTGCCTGTGTGTACATCACCACGGTTAATGCACATTGGATCAGATTTAGCTCTCCATTTAGCTTCCAGGCCAGCCGCACCTGTAAAGCAGAGGGAGATGAAGCTCAGGTCACCAGCCTCGGGTCAAGGTCACTGCTGGCTTACCATCATATACAGTACAGTAAATAATAGAAACAGTGCTGTCTGTCTCTGTTTATTTGTTTGTGAGTAGGAATGCTTTTAAAACATTCAGAATTAATTGATTTACATAAAACTCCAGGGAAGAGCAGGGAAGCGCTCTTTTCCAACCATGTCGGGGGAACTACGGTGACCTTCCTATATCAGAAAGGAGGTTGGTCTTATTTGTTTGCGCAGTAAGCTTCCACTTCAAAATGCAGAACACAGTCTCTGTCTGGTTTGTCCGTTTGGGCTACTATATATAGATGTCGGCACAAGATGGTGGCCTCTTTAAAGCGCATATATTTTTCTAAGGCTACCAAAACCAAACAGTATTTATTTTAAAGCAGTTATACACTTATGCCTAAGTATATTCAATTTCTGCCAATAAACCCTCTTCAATATTACACACTTTGAAATTTCAGTGAATTTCATAAGATCATAGTCTTAAAAATCAGGTCTACTTTAGTGCTTATCCAGATTTGCAAAGCAAAAACTGTATTTTCAGGAGGATGATCATTAAATCCCTACTTCAAAAAAATTATATTCTAAAGCAGGTCTGATTATTATGTTTTTCAAAGTCAAACATGCATTCCCACCCGCTTCCCAGTGTGCATTTGTTGGCCTTTTTCAGTGGGTGAATTGAAAACAACACTAACATGGTTACACTGAAGCGACATAAAAACATTCCTGTGTACGTTTGTGGTTCACATAATTGTTTGTGTTGTTCAAAGGAAATATCGAAGGTTCTCTTTATTTTCTTTCCAACCATATTTCACCTGAAGAAACAAAGATGTCACCGGGTGATTCAATGCCATTAATCACGACCTCCTGAATTGTCTCTCACAGGTAGAGATTGGCAGGATATGAGGGACTTTTCTATGGAGCAATGGACGGAGAATCTTGATTATCTCTGGGTTTAGCAGCAGAGTTAATCTTCCAGCCTGAGGGGAATGGCTCATCCATGGTTTCCTCCTCTAATGCAGTTCAGACTTTACAATTGCATTACACTATAACAACACAGTAATTCATAGTGATAAGGAGAACTGCTACAGAGCCTGAGGTTGGTCTACTATCTCTGTGAAGTGTGTGTAATATGATCTGTTACTCGAGGCTCTTTCTGTGAAATAAAAACACAGAGGTTTGTTATGATTCACTCTATAAGTTCTAGTAGGTTATTAGTTGTTCTCTACCAAATTACACATTTTCTATCATTTACACCAAGAGTCAATTGTAGTTTTCTGCAGCTTCAGATATGACAGAACGTGTATCACCAAAAAGAAGCTCCATGAAAGTTTCTGAAGCTTCTTACCTTGGGCGGTTATTATTCCTCACTCTCACCGAATAGTAAGGCCAGAAATATGTCATTGATTTGTGAGGCCAACTCTGTATTCAGCCGGTTCTTTCATTGTTTTTTTTATAGCTATACACCTTCAAATGTGACTTTTAGAGACAGGGTCACCTCCACTGCTGCAGTTGAGGGATGTGAGGCATGTGCAGTTGCTGCTGAAGGCTGAGAGACATTTTCTCGGAATCCTTTAACAACAGTGCAATCTAAATTTAATGCATTCACACAAGATTATTTATTAAATCAATACGATAAAGTCTCAACAGCTTCCACGAGTGTCTTTGTGGAATAGCTCCTGAATACCACACCGAAGTGTTGGCCTGTTCTTAAGCTCATGCACATGTTTTACTTCCTTCATCAGCTTTTTTTAAGACATTAAGTGTTTGAAGAAAATCCATGTTGATGCATGCATTGTGTCAACACTGTCAGGAGAAGAGAGAATTTAATGTCCTCCAGTGTTGTTTTGAAGAATGGTTGAAGAAGATTGTCAATGCTTTAGAAAAGTTGCACTTCAAAGTGACCCAGTTTTTCTGGTACAGCCATCTTGTTCACAAATCCTGCTGCGGTTTGATGAAATTTGACCAAAAGCCTTATCATAGAGGATAGATAAAATGGAAATGAATGAATCTGCTCAGCAGCCGATTACACAGTCATTGCTCAAACAGAAAAACAGGTTGCAAACGGGTCACTGGGTTTTACCAGTCCAATAATTTACCCTACGCTTCTTGTAATAACCTTTTGTGGAGCTTGTGAACACTTAACAGGAAATAAATGTCTGTAAGGAAAGTCAATTGGTTGTTGGTCAAACAGTTTAAGGAGCTCTGGAGTTCACTAACTAATTAAAAAACAAAACATTATTGATTTTGCAGGTGTGTTTGTTCAATCATTGGGTATACAGTACAAACTGTACTTCATCAAACGCACCATGCAAACTCACCACGTAGGAGCCATTTGGTTACACAACCAGGCAGCTGTTTCAGACAAACACCAGGTTTCTCTTTCAGGACATAAAAAAAGTACATGTAAATCAAGTGAATCATTTGTCAAAGCAGATGAAAACTCTTGTCTCTAAAAGCCTTTTTTTCCCTACATATAACTTCTCCCACCACAGCACATATATTTTAATGTAATACAATTTATTACCTTGATATTCTCCTCTTTTATTCAATTAAAGTGGCAAAGGCTAGGGCATCTTTTTGGCGTTTGGAGAGATAAACACTCCTTGGGGGTATAGGCCAAAAAGGGCGTCAAGTGGAGAAGGGTCAATAGTTGTGATGTGGAATGCCTCAGAAATGGAATTAAATATGGAGCTCCAAAAGGTAAGTAGTTTGGGGCAGAGCCAGAACATGTGCATCACTGTCGCTGGAGCTTGTCTACAGTTATTACGTATGGGATCAACTTCAGGTTTCATCTTAAGGAGTCTGACCTTGGTAAACTCTGAAAGAATCTAAAAAGGTGAGATTTGGAGGACGTGGAAGTTCAGAGATAGTTGATAGTTGATCTTTAAATACGGCAATACCTCTCTTATGCCACAACTCAAAAGCATTATTATTCAAAGATGGAGGAAAGGCAGGGTTGTTTTTACAACCACATTTTTTCAAATCCACAGGGATTGGCCTACTACAGGACTACTAGAGGTCGGACAGTGGGGCGCAGGCCAGTGCACTTAGAGCTGCTGGTCTGCATGATGCTGCCTCCAACTGTATCCAGGTTGGGACTTAGAGAAACATAGGTACATACATCAAGTACATTCAAGATAGAGGGAGAGAGGACTAGCAACCAAAGCCTTGGTTGCGCTCAAGGGTGGGTATGAAGTTCTTCTGATACATATGTGAGAGATATCAAAAATCGGTCTGAGCTACTTTAAAGGGAGAAGCTGAGGGGCCACACATGGTCAAAAGCCTTTTCCGCTTCAAGTAGGACAAGAATCTCACTGGATCCTGGAGTAAATGGAGTATAAATAGTGTTTAATACTCGTCTAATATTTAAAAAAAAAAAAAGACATTCTGTTTTTAATAAAACCTGTTTGATCGTCCTGAAATAATCGAGGCAGGATGGATTCTAGTCTCCTTGCTAAGACTTAAGCATCAGCTGGGCATAGGCTTATAGGTGTGTAGCTGCTACATTCAAGTGGGCCTTTATCTTCTCTAAATGTATCTTTGAACGTTACTTGGACATGTGTTATTGAATCCAGTTGCGTGGATTCAGCTGAAAAATATTCCCAGACATCTTTGAACCTGTTAAACTCACCATGAGCCTTTAAGTGCATTCATGTGGAACTGTTACATCCCACTCGTCTGGCTGGTGTTACTTTCATGAGACTGTATTTCATGTTTTAAAGAGAGCACAGTTGAGGGTCCGGGTAATGCAGGGTGGCATTGATGTAAGAGTGTGGTTTGCACAGATCACAGAGCAGTCGATTTGCTCATAAGAAGGTAAATGATTGTAATATGGTGGAAGATGTGAGGCAAAGCAATGTAGCAGGTGTGCGGAGGTTTTTACTGATGTAAAGAGCCAGTTCCTCGTAATGCATTATATGAATATTTACAGTATGCAGCATATATTATTTTTCCTCCAGATAATTTATAGCCACATTTGGACCATTGCACATTTCTATCCACATCCATTATATTAGGATTAAATCTCAGTGGTGCAAAATACAGCAGGGACACATAATGCTCAGAGCACATGGAAACTGTTTTTTTCTTCTTCTTTTTTTTCAAGGATTAAAGCATTAACCCGCACACAAAAGCTGTGACTCATTGTTGTAAACAAATCTCTATTTATTTATTTATAGTTTGTTGTAAATTGTATGTTTATGCCAAATGTGAAAGAATGAAGTCAGTTACACACAATACATAATAGAAAGTAACATTATCCTACGAAAAATTTGAGATTTAGAATGAGTTTATAATTCTTATACTTCCAGCATAAATGTCATACCGCCAAATAAATCCACATAATGTTACAGTTACTATTTCCAATACCATTAAAATTAATATAAAAAAGCATTTTAAATGGTTTATTTCAAAATGTTTAGTACATGTTTCCAATGTATTCTCAAATAAATGGGGTTGTACAAATATCCCACTTGTTAATAACAATAATAACTTTATTTAAATAGCCCCTTTCAAAATAAGTGCTTTACATACATTGACATGAGGAATCACAAGTGTAGTTTGATGTATTTAATGCTGAATTTGAGTTCTTCAGTAGGCAAATTTTACTCAATCTGTTGACAAAAATAAACAGATTACATTGAATTGGGATAAATAATAATAACAACAATAATAATAATGTATATGAATGTATGAACAGTGCCTTGATTTTCAATTGTCAATTTGCTGTCATCATTCTATGGAGATAGTGAGGACACACTTTCATCAAAGTCATGTTAATAACAACTAATGAAGTTTGTGAACAGGAAGTGAGCATATCGTTACATTGTTTGCTGTATTTATAGTCACTCGCCCACACCTACTGCATAGTATAGCACCCAGCTCTCCATTCTTCTCCTCTCTTCCCTCTGAAGGAGGATGTAGGCTGATCTTTGACCTTTGAATGCTCATCCTTCCCACATAAACACACTCTCACACATATGCACCGTTCCCAATAGTATGTGTTCTGCCTGAGCTCAGTGGAGCCAGGAACTTGGAGGACGATTTTAGCCCCGACATTTTTAAATGAAAACGTTGTAGCTATAGCCTTACCGTTTACCACACGAGTACAGTTGACTTTTTATCCTAACACATTGTAAACAAATTGTTTTTTTAATTTATTTCTGCCCAAATCACCACTGTTTCCCTCTTCCTTGATTAATTTGGGGCCCACCACAGCTGAGAGCAATAATTGCTATTTAGTATTCTTGGTGCAGTATGCTAAGGGCTTCATTTTCTATGAGTAGATAAGACTAACTGCTGCAGTGGGATCTGCATTATTAATATGTTCACTTGGTGTTGTGTTCAGGGATGCGAGACAGAGCTCCTCTGCATTTTGGGTTATTGACGTTTAAAAATAGGCCACTTAATGTCTAAAAAATGCTTGGATAGGCATTTGTGCATGTCACTTGAGAAAGAGAGTGAAAAGGTGTGTTTGTGTTTGTGTGCATGTGTCTGTCTGAGCATGTTTGTGTATGTGTGTGTGTGTGTGTGTGATCAATGCAAGAAAACCAGACTGTGTCTTTGCGTTTTCTGCTATGCCGCCTGTTTGCAGGTCACTTTGTTCACATGGCGAGTGGCCACCTCACAACAATGAGAAGTGACAGAGGAGAGAATACCACTCTGGTTTGTGGCCAGGGTTGGCTGATCCTGTGAGGCCCTGAGCTCTGTGGTGACAGAGTCCTTATTTCTGCGAAGATGGGTCCGTAATCTGACTCATATACTTCACACACCACCGTGTAATTGCACTGTGGGTCGCACATTTAACCAGGTCTGCCGTTCACTTCATGGGGGCGGGGCTAGTAAAGTGAAAAAAATTGAGTGTGTTGTCTGGTTTTTACGTGACGTGGCACATCTGCAGTTGGAGATTTTGACACTTTGCTTTTTAGTAGAAGCATCATGACTCAAGAATCATGGCTAGTTAGTGAGTGAGAGCCGTAAAATTACATCTTCAGCAGCATCCATAAAGCAAGGCCTTCACTTCAAGAACATATAAACTCTTTAAAACATTAAAGACTGGACCTTTAGCTTTATTCTCAATAATGTTTTAGAAGGAACATATTTTCATCCAGATTACATTAGTTTGATTTAGTTCAAAGGTATTCTTTTTTTAATGAATCCGTAACCTAGTCATTTTCCTAAAATGCCACATGTGTATAAAGCTCTAACTTATTGATTTACTTGTGTGGAAACATGTAAATAGTGCCATCATTTTTAGTTCCGAGAATTTCTGATGCAACATATTTGAAAATGCTGTTTATTTTTGTTTGAACGTAATTGTTTAAAGAGACAAGGTTGACTAAGAACGCTAAAGCTCAGAGCTGCAGAGGCTGTGTGTGCAATCGTAATGACGCCAATACAATTCACTGTTTTCTAAAAGTTTAATTTAAAAACAGACAGGCAGGCTGCTGTTTCAGTAACTGATCAGACGCTGCCCGGAGTCGACCTCTACAGAGGCACAAAAACTGCGAGATTAAACTTTGCCAAAGAACGTGAAAAGAAGAGTGATGAGTTTTGGCTGCACATTTTTGCTCCGGATGAAGGAAAGATGAATCTGTTTGGATCACTATGGGGTCAGGGACGTTTGGTGGGATTCTGGACACATCTAACTTATCAATGAGTGCTGATCATGAAACATGGATGCGGCAGTGTGTTGATATGGGGTTAGCTCGTTCACCTCTTCATCTTATGGAAAGTGAGCAGCAGCGCACGTGTGCATGATAATTGTGGTTCTTACCAGTGCAGCATGTCTTAGTAAGATGAATTCTGCCCAGCAGGTTATAGACCACACCTTTCATACCTGGCATTAACATCAGTCTTAAGTGGTGATCATGTTGTTCAGCCTCAGGCTTGAATGCTATCTGTCCTGTAAGTTCTGATCACAAAAAACACATTCAGGGGTGGTTTGAGGATGTGTGTGTCTACAATCCTGAGCTACATAAATGCTATCTGTCCTCAGGAGTCCACCTACTCAGGTGATCCAGATGTTGAGTAGATTTTCTTACACAATTAACCCCTTAACCGATTAACCGTCATGTGATTTAACTTTCTTATGGTTAAAATGTGATTTCATGTGACTGCTGTGTGATGAAAGCTTTGCTTCACTTTAAATACATGGCGGGTAAAGCCAGATCCAATCACAGGTCTGTTAATCATGGGTCTAAAGAATCAGCTGCTGTTTCATCACATGACATTTCATCTAAACAACACAAGAAGTTAGACGTACAACACACAGACACAGTGTGTGGGTAACAATACGCAATATATATCTCTGCTGCCACACATGCATTACATACAGTAAAGAAAAAAACAAGTGGCGCCTGGGGAAGCTTCAGCGTGTGAGCACAGTGTAAATTATCTGCCTAGATTGCTTTTCCTGGAGTTAATCATCTCCTTTTATGTTATTCATTTGTCAATGGTTATTGTTTGTAAAAGTAATGCAGTCACCGCATGATATGAAGTGCAATGTAAATTTTGTTCGGGCAACTCATCGTTATGCACAAAAAGAGGGTGGCCGCGCTGCTGGATTTACATTTACAATTACAGTCATGATACAATCATCCCTCATCATAATTCCTCTGCCTGGGACGTCAACTCCAAGAGAGAACAGGCTTTACACAGTGCATACCAAGCAGCTGCTTGGCAGGCCTGGCATCGTGCTTCAGGCCTAGTGATTTACACCATGCAAAGCCTTCCTCTTATTCTCACTGTCTCCCTGCCTTTCTTTCTCTCTCACTCAGTTTCTGTGTACCACTAACTCTTAAGGTCTGTTTCTTTCACTGTCTCTGTGCCCCATCAATTCTTGCCACTTGTCTTCCTTCATCGCACAATACACAAAACCACACACTTCTGACCTGGGACAGTTTTTCAATCTATGCTGAAAAAGAAAAAAAACATTGTTTAATCTTCTGGAGGTGAACATACAGCACAGTGGAGACGTTATAATAAATCAGGAAGTGTCAGACAGTATGATTGTATGAGTTTGAGCTGGCTGTTTCTCAAAATCCCATGAAGAAGAACACATGTGGACACACACATCGCGTTTTACATGATTTCATTGATTACTGTTTCCCCTTGCTTTGGGATACATATTTTCATTAATATCGCATCGTTGTGGTGCATTCACACACTGCTAGGTATCTACTGAACCCAGAATTACCCAGAATTAATATGGTGTTCCTAAAGAATATGTTCCTTGAAATATGAAAATGTAAGAGACTAAAGCTGCACTACTTGACTTTTGGTGAGTTTTTTGTTGTTGTTGGAGTTATTATTCTGCCTCTGTTTGGTCTCCGTGAACAGAGACAATATCATATTATTTTGTATATTGCGTCCTTCATCTGAAAACAGGCTCTGTCAAGCAATGCTATCAAACTGACCTGACCTTTTTCGCAGTCGCTTCTCTGTGCTTTCAGTCAAACTACAACCTTTTTGCAGTCATCTCAATTTACTGGAGCAATGTTGATGTTACTTGCAGCGCAGTAATGTTGATCTAAACACTGCTATACCGAGAAGCTGAAAGGCACACATTGTGTGAACTCATCTGAGTTTGAGATGTAGTCACTGATTTGAACGTAACAGACAGATTTGTCTGTATTCAGAAGTTACAAACCACAGTTTTAACAGCAACATCTTGGCATAAATTGCAGTTGTCACCTCAAGGGTCAGTGGATCCAATATTATTGGCTGTTTTTCATATAAATTGACATTTGAACACTTTTTATCAGCCTGGCAGAGTGTGTCAGTATTCATGTTTACCATAATTACCTGCTTTTCAGGTGTTGCATTTCTCTTTATAGACTAATTAAGATTATTATTCCACCGTAAAAAAAAAAAGCAGCTCTGCGGTCCGGCACCAGTCTAACTAGAATGTGAGGAAGATGAGTCTCCTTGGTGCATATGGAACAGACACATATTGGACACCTCCGTGGATCTCCCCGTGTTTTACGCCACTTTTATTAACCAGCGATCACTCAAGTTTAGTGAGAGGCTACATGCAGTGGTGCTCTTGTTAAATCAGAGGAATCTGACAGTTTCATCTTTGATGTCTCCCTCAGGTATTTCCTGCTGATTTGCACTTTTCGGATTCAACCAGCAGATTGTTAGGCTTCATTTTAAAACATGTCACAAGAATAACGAGGAGAAATTCTGTCTCAGCGGTTAATGTGTAAATTTTTTTTGACTTTTTTCAGTACTTATGGAGCGTGAAGCACTTTCTCATGATCCCTGACATACACCATATCTCAGTGTTTTGTGTTTTTATTAGCACAAAATCTTGGAGATCACTTCTCTCTTTCTTCAATTTAATGCCCAAAATCGTATGAGCAAGAGGGTTGAGTGCCTGGTCTCTCGTTCCGGTGGATTTGAATTGTGCATTTGTAGACATTTTTTCTTTGTTGGTGTCACCTCACCCTGCTGATATTAACACTGGAGACACTGGAGCACGCACGCACGGATCTGGCAAATGTCACAGGTGTTATATTTGCTGAAGACCGAATATTGAAATGGGCTTGAACTCGCCCCATTTAAGAGGCTTCACATTCCTTCTGCTTGTGGTGCAGATCTGGAAATGAGTTTTTCTACCCACACCCCTATCCTAGTCAAACTTTCTTTTCTTTTTTTTTGAAAAGCCTTTCCTTTCTCAAGTCGCACTCCTGCTGAAAGCCGTACGCTGCCTGACAAGAGTTTTATGCTAATGCAGTGGTTCACAGGGAGGGAGGGAGGGAGGGCGGGAGGGAGGAACAGTGTCAAGGGACTGGGATTCATCCAGCAGACATCTTGTAGTGGTAGCATGTAGAGCAGAGCCCCTTGCCTCATTTGAGGTTTAAGCTATTTCATTTTATGTCCAAAACGCTCATCTTAAGGCCTAATTATACATGAGCTGCCATGGAGTAACAATGGAATGTACACAGGTTGGAGAGATTATGAGACATGCTCTCATGTCCTTTCCAACAGATGAAAAGAAAACAGCAAGGAGTCAATTTACCATTAATGCTAATTAACGTGTTATAGTCAACTTGCATTGCTTTTTGGATTTTATTTTAAAGTTTAACCTTTCCTCCTGAGAATAAAATCTGGGTATTCTAGACAATACATTTGACTTTTATGAGCTAGTGTCATAGATAAATCACTCTCCAATCTGTCTCGTGCTTTATCTTAGTGATTCGTTATTTCTCTGTGCAGGCTTTTTGTCGCTCTGTAGTTGTGTTGCTTATTGAAGTGGAACAAATGTGATTTGATTGCATATTATGGTAAAAATCACACATTATGGGAATTGTTGTAAATTTCCATCATGGAAATAAGTGTGAATGGGGAAGATTGTAAAATGCTGCCCAGCTCACCAACACAAAGTGCTAGTGATTGATCATTCCAGGACCTCATGATTTATAATGATCTTATTAAAAAAAACAGTTTAAAACATTCACTAAAAGTGTGTAACCTATCAGTGATTTAAAGACTATTTTTGTAAAATGTGATGTTTCTAAACCATTTTCAGAGTTTAAAGAATCATTTTGTGAGATAGTGAAATTTTCTAGCCATGGTTCAGCTTGGAGAGAACTTAAGGAACTTAAGTTGTTTTATTTTCACCCTCTTTATTATCCTGGCATGAAGATCTGGTCACATTCTGGTAAATTATCTCAGCAGTTTGCCTCAGGAAACAGTATTGTGTAAACAAGAACCAACGAGTGGCTCACTGTTTTTAAGCTCAGTTCATCCTTGTACTGTAGCTCTGGGACCGTCATCCCCTCAACCTCTTCGAGTTCGGGTTTTCAAAGATTGATCAAGTTTACCAGAGCACTTTCAGCCCAGTTTGGAGGGAACTCATTCGATTACAAGGTTGAGTTCATTAAACGGGAGCAAACTTATGTGTAAAAGTACACCTGGACACAGTGTTAAAGGCAAGCCATCTGGTGACCCAATCTCTGCCCAGCAGCTGGCCACTCGCTCCCCGGCCAATTAGCCTTGAGAGTTGAGACGCTTTCAGACGACATGATAAGGCTCAGCTTCTTTTCTCGTCCATCCCCTTTAATCAGCCTCTTCCCGAGCATCGCTCCTCAGATTAAGGCTCTATCAGCACCGTGCAGGGGAAGGGCCTGTTCGCTCACAGTGGTCCCGCCTCTTAACAGTAGAAGCGGTGGTGTGTGTGAGCACGGGAGGCATGGGTCGATAGCGATAAGATGCACTGAATGTCGGTGAAGAAGGGATGAAGCAAGGGAGAGCAAGGAATACCAATACCACAGGTGTGTTAGTGTTAGTGCTTGCAGAGCCAATCACTGCCTTGTCCTTTCCTAATGCATTCAGTTACTTGTTTGATTCGTGTAAACAGACAAATCTTTCAATGCATATTGATATTTTAACCTGAAAAAAGGTGATTAACACCATTAGTGTTGTTCTGTTCTGTGGTGTTTTTTATACTCTATGGGAAAGGTGAATTAAAATCCAGTGAGAACGTCCTGGACACACATGCTGCAATTTATTCAACTGCTCTACAAATTCAAAGGATATCATCACGCCAAGTCAAAAAATGTGTGTAGTTTCCCTCCTAAGACTGGATATCTACCTGAATATCGCTGTAAATCATTTAGAATTCAGTTCACAGAACGGGAGGGGACAGTAGAGCAGCTCTAACACAGACTTGTACCCTGTTGTTGCAAACAGAAGGATTATGGCCCATTGTTGTTTGAAAAAGCCTCCCTGTGTCCCCTCAGTAATGTTCCCTTCATGGAGCCATTACACCAGTGTGCTGCTAGAGCTGCTTTCTACAGACTGACTGAGCACTTAGGCCACTCGGGGTTGTTATACTTCCCGCAGAGACTCAGGTCCTTTTGGTTTATAGGATGTAAACATTCCTCGATCACTCCTGGTCCTTTGGTAGACCAGAATCATGAGTCACATCATGTCTCATCATGTTGAGAGTTTGAGAGAGTTTAATGTGGAGTTGGTCAATTTTTGTAAATTGCTGGCAATACATTACATTTGTCGGTATATCCTCACATGGATTCACTTTGCACACTTTCGCTTAAATGTTTTGGCTGTTGTTCCTTGTGTTGTTTCATAAAGGCCTCATTCGGAGGAAATAAGCATCACTTTGCATTTACAACTACAATGACAGTGTTAATATATGGCCTTTAAACAGCAGCAGGCAATGCCAAAATGTTAAAAGTTAGTCTGGGCCTGCAGATAAATTACATGAGCAAAACATCTGTGGCTAGAAATAAACCACCGTTCAGAGTCGTGGGCTCAAAATGTTTAAGATTATCAAGTTGAATTTGTAGAATTTGCTTTTCCAACCTAGTTTTATTCAGCAAGACTCATGGGACTGGACCCAGACTCACGGAAAAGAACAGCAGCTTGGCCAAGTGGTTATCCATCACGCTTCGGTCTATCTCCACAGGGGAAAAATGGTCAAAGAAACACACACACACACATACTGTTTGCTTTCTACGATTGCCACCTCTGAGAATATCCCCGCCAGTGACTAAATTGGCTTCAGGAAACACTTTTTGGAGGCAGTGCGGGTTTGCCCATTAGCAAGAAAAGCAGGTGCAGTGTTTTGCCCAAATCCCAGGATTTATTCCACGGCCATCAGGCCCAGAGGACCAGATTGTTATTTGGCCTTGTTTCATATTAACAGGATAAAACTGTATCGGGGAAGAAGAAGGAGGAGAAGGAGGAGGAGGGTTAAGCTAACTGGGACTCTGCAAAGTCATTCCCCCTCTCAGTCATTTGTTTGCCTCCGCTGTGGTTTGGATCCCGGCATAGAGAAGTCATTGAGTAGAAGAGCTAATTTTTATCGAGTGTCAACATTTAGTTTTACTGGGCGTCTGCCACGGTAACACGCATCTACTTTTCTGCAGTGTTTTCCCGAGCGACCTGTCAACTGAAGGAGGTGGTTATTAATGCAGACACTTGGCACTGCGTCCATACAGCTGTGACAGAAAGGCTTTTACATGTGACGTGACATTACCCATATACTATTAATGGGGGGAAGCACCAATCATAACGCTCCAAAGTGGCTTTTAGTGCAAGGAGATATCTTGGAAACACACATACACACTCCCCTCCATCTACATGCACACTGTGTTTCCTTTTCAACTCTTTGATTACTTTGTGGATGCAGTGATTGTGAGGCCACCCTTGATTAGCTCAATTTATTCCCCGGCCATGCCAGAGGGCCATTTAGGGAAGTTTTTTGCAGACTCCTTCTATTTATCAAGAGTGGCAGGGGACACGATTTGAATCTTAATATGTCCTTGTGGCAGCAGACAAACAAGTGCATGTATGCATCGGTATGCAAACGCAGATCTTTTAAGCTAAGAGAATAAAATGTGTTGTGAAATGGTGTTTAAGCGTCGCGTCAGCTCTGCTCCGCGCTGATTTGTTTTGGGGGGGCTTTTCATTAATGATTTGGAATTGACGACTGAATGCTCTCGAGCTCCCGCTCGCGAGTCAGAGTTGACTGAAAGATGGTATTGTGGTGAGAGAAGCAGCACTTAGATCACAACAGTGTACACCTTTCTTTTTAAAGTGTTGCTTAGCAACCATTCTTGACCAAAAGAACACGATGAACATGACCAAACTAACAGGTGTCATACTGAGGAAAAGTTAACCCTTCTATGACCATCATGATAATCAGGCTCATCAGAATTGTCAAAAAATGTTCCATGAGTAAGTGCTTCTTCCCCCTTTTTCCAAGATAGTTTTCACTTTCGATATCTTAACTAAAGCAGTTAACTAAACTAATATTAGGAATTACGGTACTGAGTAGCTGACATTAGAAACATGAGACCGGCTGTTCAGTCTTGTCTGTGATTGGACGGTCGTTCCGTGGAAGTCCTGTGTGAGATGAGTTAAATAGTGAGATGTGGGAAGATATGGATATTGTCATTTATTAATAGATTTGTTATACCTTGGTCAGCAAGACACACTATCTAGTATCACTTTACTGTTTATTCAGGAACGTACGACTTATGGTCATCCCTTCAGCCTTCATCTAGACAACCTGTTGCCGGAGGGTTTCAGTCACTTTAGAACGGCTCACCATCTTGCCATTTAAAAATAGGGTTTGTCAGATAATTAGAAAATTAGCATCAGGTGCCAGTTTTACACCAATAACAGGGAGGTATCTGAAAGTGTTCTCTAATTTTGATCAGTGGTCTTTTTCATCTCGTTAAATGTCTTTATACACATATATGTAACATTATATATGCATAAAATGCTGCTCTTTTACCCTTTTTTGGATAATTGTAAATAGGACTATGCAGTGACCTCATCTAAATCCAAACCAAATTTAACACTATTAACTGTAAATCCTGTTAAAATTTTCTAAAGCAACATAAACATACAGTATGGCAAAGTTATGTTTTACTTTTTTTTTTTTCCTTTCAAGCGTTGAACATTTGAAACTAATCAACTCAACTAACTAAGAAGGTGGGTAGACCTTAAAAGACAGAAAAAATCCAGAGGATTCAGTTTTAATCTGAGTTTTTTGTGAACATGTAAATGTTGATTTCATTTTATTTGAATGTCTGGTCCCCAAAGTGTCTACCCTTCGACACATTTACCTTGGCAATGTGCCCTATTTGCCCACAACAGTGACACTTTGCTTCCATAAACCTATACTCTGCTGCGCCACGTTGTTTGCCGCGACAATGGAAACAGCGGTAGTACTCTCGCCCATTGTTTGCATCGCGTTCATGCCGTTCCATGTCAACAGTGCTTTCATGTGCAGGTCTTGGGCATTCTTACAAGCAGTTTTCCCGCGGCCACCGCAGTTTCTGAATGCTTTCTCAAATGGCTGTTTCAGACAATAAGAGTCTCTGAATCCTGCCAACATTAATACCGCACACAAAATGTTTCAGCTTAGTGCCGAGGTTACAACCATGAGCGACATATTCACCAGTGGACTCGGTAGGCTGCTCGGTTTAAAGTGCTCTTTCATGAGTGGTGTCAAGTGATTGTACGTTTTTTGAGCTTCCCCCCCATCATCAGTTCACTTTGCTTCAAGAAACTGAATCTCGCAGTACCCTTCCCAGGTCTGCTCCTTTGAATCAAATGCCAACAGGGTGCCTATCGTCGCCGCCATATTTCGTCAATCCGCTTCTTGCAAGCGCCCTCGTTAGCACTCCTTTCCTCTGTTCGCCGCCCCCTCACACACAATCACTTCTGTCTACAGACCGCCACTTCTCCCCTCCATTATCCTCGTCGCCAATAAGTGGTGTGGTAACTTGGTTCTGCAAAGTAAGAAACACCCTCTGGTGTGAGTGTAGCACACACACATTGTGAGTCAGGGATTACATGATCACTTGTAACTATAAGATAACATCAAACGTCCACGATGCCACATCGTTTATTTAAGCTTAATTTGATCAAATTAAAGATTTTTTAGTTTGAAGATTTTGTATTTTACCTTTCTCTGATTCCAGTCATGTGTTAAGTGGTTATATTCTTTGTTAACGCTGGGTAGTAAACAACATAACAGTAACTATCACAATATGATTTTCGTCAATATCAATAAAATACATTTTCAAAATATTATTTCTGCTATTGAGCTGTGTTTTAGATGAGAGAAGATCAAGTTGATTGACATTCACCTTCAGTTTTTTTACTGTATTTAATATGTTGTTATAATATTTTGCAAAAGAAGATGACAAATTATCCGCCAGCTAATGCTCGTAAAATCGCTCGTAATTGCACATTGTAAAAATAAACAATAAATTAAAAACAATTAGCATTGCATTATGAGAGTGCAAGCCAGTAAACAGTGTCAGCAATGATGGAGCTATTAAGTTTAAGTGCATTAATAACGGAGCTGTTTATAAAGCATTTCTACTATTTGTTACCATGCCATTGTTACAGGAAGAACACTAACCTGTTTCATGTGATGGCACATTTCATTCTGAGTGGACGTTTTCATCATTAACATGTCCACGCTGCTTTACTTTCATCAATGTTAATTCTCCATATTCCATAGCACTCATGGGCCAGTTAGGTTTGGGTCTAATCAGTTTAGCATTCAATTGTCCTTCCTGTCTCAGCGACCACATTTTTAAAGGTAAAAGAAAGATTTTTGAGTTGTTTGACAGTCATGAAAAAGACTTGACATGATCGACTGGTAGCAGCCAACCTGAGGAAGGTTGCCTTGGTAACAACCTTTATAGCTTGGGTAATACCGTGGCAACAACCTTCTGGCCTGGTAATACAGAAGGCATTTAAAGGAGTGGTTGGGGAACTGCAGTTCCTGGACCAGTTTATCCTCCCAGAGCTTTTCCTTATCTGTGGTATCAGGCTGGAGCTGCTCTGCCCCTGTTTTGGAAAATGGAATTGTTGGTAGCCATCAACTGGTTGAGGAATTAAGGGTTTAAAATTGGTGAGGCTGCAGATTATCTCTCATTTCCCTGGCATTCAAACTGAGGTTAATA
Organism: Solea senegalensis; assembly: GCF_019176455.1. Lineage (NCBI taxonomy): Eukaryota > Metazoa > Chordata > Actinopteri > Pleuronectiformes > Soleidae > Solea > Solea senegalensis. Next base: position 27,105,887 of record NC_058022.1, on the reverse strand, counting down.
ACCCCTTTAAGCACCCCGACACACTTTTCCTGTTTTGACAGTCTGAAGGTATGAACAATAAGGAGGACGACGCAGTGGACTTTAATTCTCTCCCTGAGAATGTGTTATTAGTCTCGAGAGGCTGTTTCCAGAAAATGGCTCCAAATTTATCTTGTTCCAGCTTATAATGTTCGGGGAATTCTTTACAGTGACATGATGAGAGTGCTCATCAATTTTGTGTTTATGTTGAATTGCAGTCTCTTTAAAAGAGCAGCCTCCTGGGAAATTATTTCCCTCTCAAGAAACACTGTAGTAACTCGCCTACACTTATCCGCATGTGTCCCAAATGGACCAACTCTCACGGAATGCAGCGCACAATGTCGTCCCTGAATCTTTTTTATCCGAAAGCTCCCGTTCTGCAGCTCTGTGCACTTTTCAGTCCGAAAATAGCCAAATCACAGGAACGTGGCAGGAGTGAATCTCAGCCGGCTGATTGGATTGTCTTTTGCTCTATCTCAGGCTGCATTAAGCAGCTGAGGCTTTGGACGTAAAAATAGTGATGGATGCCTCCTCCTTACGTCTGGAATGCTCAGCGCTGACCTCAGCAGAAGGCAAGAAAGGGGGGAAAAAAGAAAGTGATTTACTGACCAGACCAGTAAAAGAGGAGTAGAGGATGAATGCCACTCAGCCTCAGGAGTTAACTCACTGCTTTTTCCCCCGCTGATGTTAGACACTAACATGCGATATGTAGAAATCACTCACTAGAAGTCAGACATGTTTTTCCTCGTCTCTGTTTGTTCTTTCTCCTCTACCCCATTATTTACAGCTGCCACTCTCTTTCTTTTCCTCAGTTTAAACATCAAGATCAAGAGGTGCATTGCTGGTTTTAGTGCTGAGTTGCCCATTAGCGCAATGGACTTTCTCTATGCAAAAAGCACTTGATGGGTGAACCTGACATTTTGTCTCCTCAGTCTACAGCCTGGTTTCTGTTTGACAAGGGAAAAATGATTCATGCAAATGCCAGAGAGCCGATTCACTTAACCTCGTACTGAAGAAGGAGCAACATTTGCGTTTTTTATAAAGCCAATTCTACTGCTCTACCGTAATGGCTAGCAGCTAGTTGGCATACATAGCATTGTGTCATGGGGTTTGTATTTCAACCCAAAGTTGTTTTGCAAATTTAACATTCATGCGGATTGATTTTTCTGTACAGTTTATACATAATTAATAGAGCAACTGGTTTTATATTCTATCCTATAAATGCAAATGACAACTTAAATGTAATTTTAATGTTAAACATTATAATATAGTTAATATCAGGTGTTTAAGGTTTGTGTATGAGCTGTTGGGCGTTGGAACATGATGGAAAAGTATTTGTGAAAAAAAACAAAAACGAAACAGGAGCACAGCAGGAAATTATAATTTCAAATGTTTTATACAATCTTTATCCATCCACAGATGTGGAACTGTCGGAAATAGTGTATTCTTGTTACAGCTATTAGGTGTGCTTTTATAGATTTAATAACTTGCAGTTCAGTTTTTTTATTACTTGCAGTCTGAATTCCGGCAGGTCCTCTGTAACATCTTCACTTCCAATTACACCAGAGAACGTTTGGAGTTGCAGTTATCTTTTAGTTTTGGTCTGCCTGTCAGGACGAAGCAAAAAAATTTCCAACAAAGTTTCATCTGCTGACAGAAAGCGTAATTTAAACTTTGTGCTGTTGCAGATAAAATATATGCCTCATACGCAGGATAAGGGATAAATGCTTGAGTTTGGTTTTATTGGATTAAGTAGAGACACAAATGCAGCCGTGCGAGAAAACACAAGCCTGAAGGGGAACATACCTGCTCCTTTTCTAACTCTGCAACACAGACTGTACATTATATGAAAAGTAAACATACTGAGTCTAACCAGAAGTTAACAATCTATTCACCAGGGGGCGATACTATACTATTCCCACTTGATTTATATAACAAAAATGTTCCATTCCATAGTTTCAGCTCTTCTTCAATAGAACGTGATATTGATTCTGTAATTACGTTTAAGAGGCTAATAGACGATACATAGGGAACATAGGAGTGGCCACCAGTGTGATTGACAGCTGGAGTCTGGTTGCAGGTGCTGTCTGTGAACTTCTGCTTTCAAAAACTGGCATGAGGACGGTCAAATCACAAATCTCAAGGCTTAAGAACAAGAGTTGCATTGTTATATTGAATAGGCGTGCATTGACAAGGATAGTCATTGAACGCTTTGATAAGGAAATAGGAAATTAGGATTTAATGTTTAACTCAAGCAGATGCCTTTTCCTGTCATTTTAATTTTCCACAAAATGTATGGATTAAAAATACAAAGTAAATGTTCACAGGAGTTTTACAGTTTTACAACCATAAGATTTTACTGCACACTACGACATTATTCCCAGAGCTGACACACGTGTTATGGAAGGAGAATGTAAAGATAAATGATGTTTAAAGACATTTGCTGCCCGGCTTTTGATTCTCGTGCCCCATTTTTTACAGCCCCATGACTGCTATCGGCTCACATCAGCGTGTACGCTCATAAAAAATGTATACATCATGTGTACATGTGTGTTTATGGACATGTCCATGTGTATGTATACACTGAAGAGTGCAGCGACTTTTCAGTTGCCTCGTGGCCCAACGGGCTGCCCCGGCACAGCTGGGGAGGAGGCCACAGACATTATTCAGCTATTAAACTGTTATTTGCAGGTGTCACCCTCAGCAGGGGATATGCTGATGGAGGCGTAAACGCCCTCAAGGTCTAGCACTATACACTCACACACACACACACACAGTCTCCTGGGCTCAGGGCCTGTCCTGTGTCTCCCTGGCTTGATGGGGCATAACAAGGGGCCAATAGGGGGCAGGAGGGTGAGGCAGATCAGGGCATAAGGGTGGCAGCAGGACACCAGAGGACAACAGCACCGAGTTAGTGGGGAGGCCGCATGCCACTCCATTTCACTCGTGATGAATCGCCATGGTTTCTTTTCCCCTCTGCCTTGTTTCTCCGCCCCTCAGACAGCTGCACGGATTGTTAATTGCCCTTTGCATACAGAAAATATGCATGTGGATAAATGCACTGCATGATTGTAGTACTGGATGGTGTTGGATGGTAATTTTCAGCCAATGAACGCAGGTGTGTAAGATCTTCTTTGGCTCTGCAAAAAACTTTGTGAACTGAGAAAATGATCGTAAAAACTGTCTCTGAGATGTGATGGATGTTTGGAGGTAACGTATATTACAGCAAACCTAAATCACAAGACGGTAGCATTTTCACAAAGAGTGTAACAAATGCCACTGCCAAGTTGCATTATGGGAAGTTTAGGATTTCCCATTGTTGAAATTTGACTCAAAGTATTGATGCTTCATGTTTATTTTTTATCCCTCTCACATAACTTTTGAAATGGGAAGAAAAAAACAATCATACACTGCACAACCCCAGGTTTTGAGTGTAATACCACAAACACATTACAAATACAATACAAATATAATACAAAATGAAGTATAACACCAACAATCCTTCCCTGCATAGCACTGCAACCCTGTTCATTTACATATGTCCACATTCAGTCGATATCGTTTGAAATATGTTCATATCATTTGAATTCTCTTGCTTAAACAGGAAAGGAGTATCCATAAACTAGGGAGAACTCTTTGTTTCTAGCACCAGTTTAATGAGTCACTTCATCAAAGTGACAGTTAAAGCCGTTCAGGTTCATGGATAGCAGCCTGTGTGAGAAACCATTAACGCAGGAGTCAACAGACAAACGAAAGCGACGTAGATCAGGAGAGGATAAGGATATGTGTCTTCAGACATTTGTTGAACTATTCCTTGTCAAGCCTCCAAGATCATGACTTCTATTCCATTTGGATCAAAAGGAAAAAGGTCTATAATCATTTTAATAATGAAGCATTCCCTTTGCTTCTATTGATCAAACAGTTATTTGTCTTATTGGTCAATATCGGTTGATGAGACACCACCTCGCTGTAAAGTGACAGCTCCAGATGTTTTAAGAAGCAGCTTCACTCATCACCTGCTTCATAAGTTTTGTCCCTCAGGTGTGGCACCTTTCTTTTTATCTCACATCAAGATTTTGACCAAAGAAAGCCAGATATGCACTTTTCTCAAACCCTCGGGGGGCTTTAGCTCAGAATAGGAAAGTACGATCCACAGGGAGACAAAATACCTGACTGTGCTTGACTGAGAAATGGGCAAAAAAAAGCCTAACTTCATCTATGTTTTATAAACCTAGTGTGTACAAAATCATCATTTCACTGCAAATGTTGATGCCCTTTTCTTTAAAATGCATGTGAATGTAAAAGAAGCCAAAGCCACTGGACTGAAGCTTGACTGCTGTCCCCTTCCAGCTACAGGACCCGATGCTGGGGGCCTATCAGACCTCTGGCACAGTAGTTTGACACTATCTCAGAGCTACATATGGACGTGCATTCTGTTGCTGTTGCCGCTGCTGCTGCTTACATGATGATATGTATATATACACATATATATATATATATAGATATTTATATCTATATATATATATACATATATACATATGTATGTGCATAATGCAGGAAAGGAATTTTCAGTGTAAATCAACAAATGATGATTATTTAAGTTAAAAACAATCAACTTAGCAAGTGGAGACTATGTGTGAGTCTAAAAGGTAATATGTTTTAAAGGCACAACTCTGTCTAGATTGAATTTGTTCTGAGCTTTGTTCTACTTATTTAGTGCAAAAAGACTAAAAGCTAATTTGCCAAGTGGATCATGGGATTTTCAAGGTGTATAAAGTGCTATGAACGTATTTAATGGCAGATGGATCTGGGATTTAAAAGAGAGGTGAGGTAGAAGGGTATTGTTTGTGTCTGTAGCTAATACTGTAAATGCCTTTTTGACATAGCCTATTTCTATCCATACCTCAAACTGACTGAGGATCAGAAGCCAAAGCCATGTTTATTGCCATAAGCTGTGACTCTGCTGCTTTGTTGCATTTTTCTTGAGAGTTATATAGAAAAGGAAACCCATTTTTTTATCCTCTGGTTTAATGACACATGAGCTTCAACATAGAAGCAACAATTACAGTGACATTATTTGTATGCTGGCTCTCTCAAGCAAAACTATCAGACCTGTCTGAGGGAGTGTTTCAGTCTATACAGCAGCAGCATGGGCTGACGGGGACCAGAAGCGTCAAAATACTCAAACATAATAGAATTCATTTATGAAACTATTCTTGGGCACTTATTTCTTTTCAGTCATACTCAACCAGTTTACTAGTATAATGTTGCTGTTGCCTCCATCTGTCTCGAAAATGAATCACTTCCTGTCTGCAGCGCGGGAATGTCACCAGGCAACACAAGCTCTTAACGCTGCTATACTGAGAAAAACAGAGGGAGTCATGTGGAGCTGATAGGCTTAATTATCTTGTGTGAACTCATTTGTAAATTGTCTAAATGTACTAGACATTTGTTGATATGTAAACGTTACACAGTGCAGCTTTACATCTTGAATAATGATCCATAAACATTCATGTCTGTTTTAACCTGCTGCCTTTCGGCACCCTTTTGCACTTTAATGTAACCACGATGTTCATAATTAACTGTGAGTTACACCAGAGCTTCTTCTCTTCATATTCAGAGTCAGTCACCTCTTGATGCTTTCCATACTAAGCAGCAAAGAGCCTGTGGGCCTGGACAGAGACAATGTGAGTGTGAAAGGAAGACAGACAATATGTGCTTAGGTGCATGTAAAGCACATGCCTGGGGGTTGCTTTGATGTGCAGTCATCCCCAGGGGTGATATGGGTCTGTACTGATATGGCTCTTCACCACACACATACAAACAAGCTGTGTGCCAGCAGGGCGGCACAGAAACAAAGCAGGGACATTGGCAGAAGACCACAAGGCTCAAACACCCAAGAGCAAGACATTCAGTCCCAGCAGACGACCTTTAACCTTCCTTTAAATGAGTAATTTTCCTAAAGGGGCAGTAACATGTTGTATTACAGAACAAACATAACAGTGACACATTTCCTTTTGTTCCTGTGCATCTCTGGACTTGAATCGCCACCTACCTTATGTGATGATGGGGGTTAAAGTCACAAGCAAGACGTAGCCTGTGATATTAAAGCAGCAAATTGCACATTGAGGCTAATAGAAGAGACAAGGAAACTGCTGCCAGCAGATTTCCTCCAAATCTCCCCAGTAATTCCCCATGAGCCTTGGCATTATTGCCTCACATCCCAGCCTCAGATTAACCCCCTACACGCACACACACACATACACTCTCTCTCTCTCTGGGCTGTAACATGACTGTGTATCCTCTTCATTTATGACTGTATATAAAACATGGGCGTAATCTTCCGGTTGCAAAGGAAACTCCCATTTTGAAGTCCCTATATTTGCAATTTGACTGGCGCCATGTCCGTTTTCGAAACAGGAAGTTCAGAGGCGTCACCTTCAACCAGGCTCCTATTTGACTATACCAGCTGTCAATCACACTGGTGTCCACTCAGCATCTGTTTTCCTCTAAATGGGTTTATAATTTACAAAATAGACATCATCTTCTACTGAAGGAGACCACTTTGAGACCATTAACCCCTCGGGAAAATGTTAACTGACATCATATCAAGCAGCTGTTCAGTAAATTGTTTCTTCCTGGTCCGTAGGGGTTGAAGAAAATATTGATTCTCTAAAATATCACAACATTTTATGGGGTGCATCAATTCTTTGAACCACTGTATTAATGTGGAAATACTGACACTGGGTTTTGTTTTGTAGTTAAGACGCCGACCACAAGTTGACAGCAGTCTTTCTGCCATTTGAAGAATTGTTTATGCATGTACCATTGTTATTTTCACTTTCAGTGTTTTTCTTTTCTATTTATTATTGGGGGGCGCCAATATATCGCGATTTATCTTGTTGTTGCCTTTGAAAATACACAGCCTCACCCTGCAAACCACATTTTACATTATTCAAGGTCTATTGTTTCAAAGATTTGTGCATTGTTTTTATGTAATCTTAAACGGTGCCTCTTTAAACCCTAAAAAGGGCTTACATAGATTTCAAAATATATATAATTTTTTTTTGTGTTCATGTATACCCAGAAAATTAAAATAGAAAAAAATACAATAGAAATATTACATAATTGCAACTTGTTGCAGCCCAAATAATCTCATTATTTTCACTCCATTTCTTAAATTTCCCATTGGAAACAGCTGAGCCCACTTATTCTCTTTCTGTGCCTTTTCTCCACCTCATCTCCTCCTCCACTCCACCGACCTCCAGGTCAATCGACCTCGCTGTGCTTCACCGATGAAAGTGTTTGACCTCGGCATTCAGAGCAGCCATCACTGCTGATTCCACACAAACTTATGGGTTCAAGGGCATGCAGAGACTCAGCAGTGGCTCCTTTGTGTTGTTGGTGTTGTCAGAGAGGAGGGCATTGGTTTTGGACCAGTTTTATGGATACTTTTATTTGCTGAACAATTAATCGTATTTTCTAAATTGTCCATAAATGTTAAACACAATTCATATCATTTATTTCTCATCCATCCAAGTAAAGTAGTTCATATTATGTAATGTAATGTATGTAATGTTTTTATCTAGTTTTAAATCAGTAACACAATCAATATTCAACCGAAGCTTGACCGCAAATCAAATTGTAATGATTCTGCAGCCCTAACTATTATGGCTTCTCTTAAGTTGCCTGTTTCTGTGTATCTAGATCTATAGTTTTACTTTAACTCATAACTTTCAGTCTATCTAGGACAGTTTTGTATATTTGATCATTTAAAACAATGGAAGGTGCACATTTTTATTGGTACAAAAAATCCAGATGATAAGGACAACAATCTGCGCACACAGTTGTCGTCCCCAGAAGATGAATCCTGATCAGCATCACATTACTAGTACCGTAGTACTTTGAATTAAGATGTGTTAAAACAGCAATACTTGCTGCTAAGTGCTGTGTCTCATTTCCTTGTGTCTCTTTTTTTTATACTCGACTCTCTTTCAAAGTTTTGATTTATATCATCCTGGAGTCAATTTGTCTAAGTGATGTGAGTGAGGTGAGCCAGTGGCACAAGCAGCTGGGCTGTAAAGTTTAACCACCAGACAGAAGGCTCGCGCAGGATGTTGTTGAACTAAAAAACAAAACCGATATTATGAAGTACACACTTTGCGTTTTTTAATTTTACTTACTGGCTCTTTATAGATATCAGCACAGAGATGACCAAGATGGAAATAAAATGCCAGAGTGGAGCCCAGAAAAGGACAAATAACACAGGCGTGCACTGCCAAGTTTTCCCAAAAATAACATCAGCGTTTCATACCATCAGTGCATCACTGGACTGTTCACCAACAGCTGAAATATAATGTGATTAATATCATCCATAAACGTCCAGAACAATAAAGTCTAAATTAGACACAGAGATACAAGTCGATCATACTCCTGACGGTGGAGCAAAATATAGAGAAGGATGTTTATTTAAAGCTGTGGTAAGCAGCATTTTTCTGTGGTTATTAGTCAATAACCACTTTTCATGCATCAGGAATTGCAAAGTGTAGGCAGGGCAACAGGCGAGATTAACTCACTCGTGAAGAAGGCGGGGAAAAGGAGAGTAGGTACAGTTAAATTTAATCGGTGCATGCGAGGAAGTCATCAGTATGCTGTTTGTGTGCCTACCCCTGACACACACACACACACACACTCACACACACACTTAAGCACACAAGATGCACAAGGTTGGCCATCGAGATGGACAGATAACAGAGTAATGCAATCATGCAAACTCTCCATCACTCTCATATAGTCCGGCATTCCCGCTTCTCACACGCACACTTGTGGTAACACTGCACTGACCTCACATATTCCTGGATCCTCCCCTTTATTTTTGTAATATACTATCACTTTATTTAACATCATGCTATAATTCATATCTGAAAAAAGTCTAGTCTTCACAAACATCAGTGTTCTCACAGTAAAGCTGACAAATCTTTTTTTTTTTATCATTCGTTTTGCTCGCACTGCCGCAGGTGAACTGATTACATGAGCTTGCGCAGAGTATATGATATATTTCAACATTTTCTGATATTATTTAAATAGCTGATAGTTTGTGGATTATGTCTGATCACACGGTGGATTTTCGGAGGGCTGCTTTAAGTTGGTACTGTGGGGAAGCTGCCACTTTTAACAGTAGATGAAGGGAATAAGCCCACAAGCTCCGAATAGGCCTGCTGGTTTGCAGATTATTAAAGGTATTTGTGTATTTTGGTGGTGAAACGCAGTGCTGAAGTGTGAACAGCACGTCACTGAATGTGTTGTTTGCCATTATTCTTGTCTTACTGTACTATTTCAGCATCCTACTATAATACTATAGGTTAAAGGTCTCGCATCCATGACTGTGTATTAGAAAAGCACACAACATCCACAAAATTGCATTTGTGTGGTATTTAGAGCTTGATATATACCATGAAATATGGATGTATACTAAAGGAACAGTGCATGATTGATAGATCAGCACTTGGACTCTTGAATTTATGCACACACCATGATATCCCCGCTTTAAAATGTTTTCCGGCATAAGGTCATAATTTATCTTGCCTCCTGTTACTTCCTCTTCTCCCTCCCTCTCAACTCTTGATAGCATTGCTTGTAATTTATTGTATTGTTTTTAATTAAGTGGATGGCAAGCAGGTTTACGTGCCCGGCAGTTCCAAGACGCACTCTTTCTTATCTGGTTTCTAAATTCAGCACACACCTACTGTAAAGTGGGACTATAAAGCTAAATACTTCCCAAACTGCACTGAACAGTTAGGCAAATGTCACCTTTAGAGGGGAGGAGTGGCGACAATAAAGCGACGGCTGGATCCTCATGAAAATAAACTTCACAGACATCCGAGACGTCACAGATTCACAGCTGCAGCAGTCTGGCTGGTGTATTCTCAGCCTGGCATTGAGGAGGATCAGAGAGGAAACAGCCTTGGATTACAGAGATGCCTGTCCTGATAAAGAAAATTACTTTAAATTAAAACAGAGTCACAACAGGCTCCTTGTAGCAACACTCTTCATGTCTAATGAAATGAGAGTACACGGAGCCATTTCAGAGCAGAAAACGTGTAACATGTTTTTACTTTTCTGCAAACCAATAGAAATGCCATATGTTATAATGTTGAGGCAAATGTTATATGGCCTTTACCAGGCTAGATGGTTTTTGCCCAGTTTGGATCATTTTCAGGTCAATTTTATCAATCAGGGCACTGCCAGGTTTCTCCAAATCAAATGTAAGACTTTTAAAGACCTTTTAAATCCCACATGTTATGCCGTTAAACAGTTAAAATTATATAGTTAAGGATCAGGGTGGTTTCTGATCCCGGGAAAATAGTTACCAAGTTATGTTGCATGGGAGACCAGTATTCCATGACTCTTAATATAAAATGCAAATGTTAACTGTCTATTTTATGGGGATATTGAAAGAACAATCATTTGAATTTCTGGTGCAATTTCAGATATCACAATGCTTATTTCCAACACTGGCCTGTTCATGTAACATAGTGAGTAAGACGTCCACCAAACAGCAGGCAACATTTTGAGATCAAACATTTGCAGATTTGCTGCATATTGTTGTGGTGTACTGGTGTGTTTTGTATGGAGAGGATGTTGATGCTTTTAGGAAAGAATATCATCCTTTTCTTCACCCTACACCTAAATTTCACCACATTCATAACCAGTAAGTGGTTATTTCATTCAAATCCTCACAAGAGGTAGAGTTTTAGTTAAGGTTCGTTCAGAACCATGACCTCACTGTTATCTGTGGTTTCCAAAAGAGACTGTGTGGCGTGATCCAAAAATAATACTCTTTCTGAATGTGGTCAACCTCCAATCCAGAGTATGGTCACTTCTTAATGAATTACATTCTCCATGGTTCAAACTGTGATGTATGTGTGAATAATCACAGGGTGAATGATGGACTCTGTAGGTTTGTGATTGACTGGTGTTAAATGTGATTGCCCTCTATATCGGGTCATTGGGGAGTAAACGCTTCAAAGGTTATTCGGTATAAGATTGTATTCGGATTGTGATTTGACATTCAGCAATCACAGCTTGATGACCTTCCTCAGCTTACAACGTTTTTTTGGTGCCTTTTTTTGCGAAGGCACCATTTAACCAGTCGTGCCAGTTCCCTCTCGGAGAATTCATGTATATTTCTTTCGCTGCAGATATTTTCCTTTCACAGGGACGATTGTGTCAGTATTATGGTAATTTGTCAAGATGGATGCATATAGCAGTTTTTCCACGTGTTTTCACTTCATGCTGTTGACAGTTGTGTCCAAAATATTGAATGAATGTATTAACTGGCTCACAGATTGGAAGAACATCGGCATAGGTGGTGCAACTCACTCCCAATTATCTCACCACAACACACACTTGCTCCCACGAAGGCAGGAATCTCATACTGTGTTTTTTTTTGTGTGTGTGTGTGTGTGTGAACATGACAGACAGTAAGAAAGCAGCAGGACACTGTGTAGATGATGTCTGCTCTCACCAGAGTGTAAACCTTTCCCTCAGCATCCTTCCTGCACCGTCTCTTTCTTTCCTTGTGGCTTTTTTTTTTTTTTGCCACAGTCCCATTGTCTGTCGTGTACTGACTGGGCACTCACTTCAGAAACCTGCTCTTGTACAAAGGTTTCCCGAGGCAATGCTGCAAGACAGGAGGGAAACGAAGGAAAGGTGAGGGAGGAGGACAAAGATGCGGAAATCGGAAACGCCCATTCACTGCCATTGGCTACAACAAGACCCTCCCCCACAGCCCATTTGAACCAGAAATATCTAAATATGTGGATTTGAACGAGAATGTAGTGCTCCGAGAACACGTTAGTTGTAACACGTTATATGGATGCCCTTCTCAATGTTTTAAAAAGGGAATGCGAATAATAACATAACATTCCTAACTGAACCAAGCTGTAAGACTTGGTGGAAGCAGGGCTCAACAGACTCATTTTAGAGCTTGAAGGAAAGCCACATATCGGCTCTCAAATATTTTGTATGAATTAGATCCCCATGTAATTTTCACAGAGCGGTGTCTCACTCCATGTTCAGTATTTCCTCCACTTGAACTCAACAGTCCCTGAATGTAAACTTACTTCTCCACTTGCTCACTGCCTCAGGAGAAACCTGATGCAATGATTTCCAAACCCCGCTAACACTCTCCCTCCTGCCATCCCCCTGCATCCAGATTTGAGACGATACCTTAGAGCAGCTTTTCCTCAAGACCTGCTCCACTACTCATTCACTTCACACCGCTGCCTCAGTTAAGGAGCTGTCTTTGTTCATTCAGCTCACGTGCGGCGTAGAAATCCAACATTGTGTCTCCTGAAACACTAGGAACAGCATCTATGGTCCCATCCTCTCTGCTGTGTCCTGTTTTCATTACACAGACTCCCCAGGAGAGGTTATAGATATAGCACCATTTGCTTTCTCTCTGCTCACCACTCTTTTCTTTTCCTCTTGCTCTGAGCGCTGAGCACTGAGCACAATAAGCTGTCTTGATCTTACCTGGTGAGTTGGCTTCACTGGACCGTTTAGAGACTGATTCTTTTCACTGATAGCTTAGGAGATGAAGGCCACAACTCCAACAAGGTACCTTCAATCAATGAACCCTTGGGCATAAGGGCAGCTTGTGTCTTTGTAACAGTGATGGAAAAGTTCTGTAGCTATTTGAACATAGCGATGATGGCTGTGCACAAAGCCAGATCCATAATGACACAAACTGTGAAAAGTCCTCACCTCAAGTCCATCTAACCCAAACTGGAGCAGTAAAGCCAGACCTTATCACCCAAACTCAGTGTCTGATTCTCTTGTGGCTCTGAAAGCCTCTGCAGACGAGTGGCACCAAATAAACATCACTGCAATGTTACCCATTGAAGCCTTGAGTTTATTTTGTCCTGGTTTTATGATCTATTCTAAATGGACCATCATTTACTAAATGGATGTCATGCACTGAAGTTTTTCTCATGCATAAAATCCAGTGTAGTCCACTACTGATGGCCTTTCAGGAGAATGCAGGTTTGAGGCACTTCAACGTTGGCTTCACTTTCCAACCTCAGATGCTTCTATGTCCATAACTTTTAGTCAGTCTATGATTAATACCCATAAATTTGGAGAAAAATTAACAGTCACCTAAAGCTTTACTGTCTCTATACACGATCTGCATTTCAGCATCTCAAAACTGGTCACGTAGGAGGATGCAGAGACACTTGGAGGGTCACAAATGTTGAATGACAATGCTGTGACAAGAGCATGTCAGGTGAGGTTAAAGTGAGTGACTGCTTGTGGTTGTCTTTCCACCTGGGCCTTTAAATCACAGAGCAGGTCTTCCATCATGCAAGACTGCCCTGGAAAACCTGACAAATCATTGTGCCGTAGACTTAGTTTTTGTTTCTGACACTGTGTGTGTTGTTCTAGGTCATTTTCTATAATTTGCGGTTTATTTACATCAGGTTTTTAAGTGGGTGTGCCTTTGACCTGTTATTTGTGTGTGTTGGTGTGAGTAACACAATTCTTCCCTACTGTAATTTGTCACGAATGAGCCACACAGGAGATGGAAATAGCGTTTGATTGATTTGGCAGCTGCTGAGAGTCAGCTCTGCAATTGCCGTGAGTCATAACATCTCATCATTAACAAGTAAATTCAAGTCTGCAAGGCTGGATAGAAGTTTTTTTTTAGCAAAATAACCCCAGTCTCACAGGACTATATTTTAGATTGCTGTTATGCAGCACACCAGAGCAAATATCTGTTATTGTTTGGAGTTAGGAAATCATTTAGATCCTCTGGACAATAGTTAAGCCATGTATTTAACCATGTGGCGCTTCAAATAGAAAATGGGACTGGGACTGCAGTTGCACACGTTCACTTACTGCTTGGTTTCTATTGGTCACAACTTGACAATCAGTTGTTTCCATTAAATCTTACTTTTCACCTTTGTTGATTCTTGTTACTAGTAACATTCTGAAACTGAGAGAATCAACTTCCTGTTTTCACCAGTGTGCACATGCTCAATCTAACTGAATGGTCACATGATAATGTATACAAGTATTAGTCAGGATGCAGATCATTTTTACAATGTCATTGTTTTCTTCGTCTCAACATTGTAGCTTTTATTTCCCGCTCTTCCATTTTCCCTGGCTCTCTTGTCCTCCATTAGTATTAGAGGACTTGATGCTGCTCAGAGATTCACTGCACGGCTTCTTCCTTTCAGGTTAAGCTGAACAGGAGTCCCCCTTTCCTGCACCAAAGCCCTGTGAGTGTTCAGGTCCTGTTGGTATCCAAGCCCTGCTTTCCTACTGTGAGGGAACAACAGCAGAAGCATTTCAGAGATTTTTTTTATTCTATACTTTAACACTTTCTGCTCAAACATAAAGTAGCAGGCTCTTTTGAAAAGGCAAGGAATGTTTTTGGATCAACAAAAATACCAAAGAGAGGCCTGAATAAAAACTACAAGTGACTAATCCAGACAACCACCGATGGGCACAGTAGACATTTACATGTTTTAATGCATCACAAACAAATAGTGAATGTATTATCTGCTTTAAATCTAATGTGGCAGTTGCTGCCTAAATGTGATGCTTGTGTAATTGTGGTCGAACCTTTTTTTACACCTTTCCATGTGGCATTTATCTAATGCTTTGTGAATTTCCGTTAAGTGTTTCATTATTGTCTAATGAGCCTTTCATCAGGAGAATTCAACTGTGACTCTCTGTGCAAGACTATAAGCAACACAAGGTTTTAACATTGGTTAGTATTCTCTGGCTGCAACCATTTTTGTCCTAAAGAACATTGCATTATGGGAACATCAATGCAAAGTGTGGGTGTTGATCTTTCCAAATGTCATGCTCTAATCCACAATGTTCAAATTGGACTTGTAATTCAACCGACGCCCCCCACCCCAGCTTTGTTTGTTTGTTCCCCCACACGTGGTAATATTCAGCAGCGCTTCCTTATTTAATTTCCAGACACAGCTTGTTCCCGGCAAAAGTAACATAGGGCAGAAAAAATTGTGAATTCATAACACATCATTGAGCATTTCCTATCATGATTGCCATGTGTTAACTTGTTTAGACAATTCAGAAAAAGTGTTTAAACATTGTATTGTGTCTCTTGATATCTGCTTTACCTGCATTAATTAAGGGGGAATGGCGGTAGCAGTTTGCCTGCTTAGCTATAATGAGGTGCAATGCCAAATATGAATAACAGGAGATTGACCATACACAAGGGAGACGCAGTTAAATGAATACTGAACACAGCTCAGTCAATGGCTGCCTTGAAATTTATGATTGGAGAGGCATGGGCTGTAATAAACAAAACAAAATGAATGCTGAACAGAGACACAATTAAACCACCACATCTGGCGACGCAATGTGAATGGGTGCTCAGCCACTGCAATTAGTGGCGTTAACCCTTCACTGTCGGGATGTTTTACTGGAGCAAATGATCAAATTTTCTCAGGAACTGATTTGTGCCCAGATCTGGGAAACGTTCGCTTGCCATCTACAATCATGACATCTACTGATTTTAATTCCTGGGCTGTTTCTAAGGCGAGATGAGTTGCTCAGTATCCTTCTGATCATTAACCACAAGGCAAATCTTCAAGTGCTTTTATGTGAAGCCCAGGCTCTTGCATTAAAGGAAGGACTAATTAAATAGTGGCGAGGATATTATAGAAGTGGCAGGAGTGTCATTCTAACTTTAATGTGATTTTTTTTTTTGGTCATGCTTGAAAAGCTCTGGCTATTTATCATGTCCTAATCAGAAGGAAGGCGTTGTTGACTCAAATGGCTTAGATATGACACAGCACTCTCACACACGTGTTCCTTTTATCTCGTGACAGTGGTCGGGCCTGACGCCTGATGCTTGAGGCGGCTTCAGGAAGTTGTTAGAGCAGCGTCTGTCATAGCCAACTCTGTTGGTGTTGCTAAATGGCAAAATGATGTCCAATTTGCAGGCAACAGAGAAAAGAGCTCTGATTGATCGAAGTTTAGTTCTGGCTGAAACACACACTGTTTTATGTGATTTGAGTGTGTACTGGGTGCGTGAGTTACTGTTACAAAATTGGGAAGAAACTAAAGGAGAAACAAAATCTCTTTTTAAATAGATTCTGCGTGTTTGTGGTGCGTAAAAGTACTTGACTTTTGGAAGTCTGGAATCATGGTTTTATGGTTTTATTTTATGTTTGTCTTGGTCAAAACGGTTATGGTCAGAAACAGTATCACCACTAGGCTACCTAAGTAGTTGTGTATCTATAGATAATACCCCACCGTTTTCCTCATCTCACTGGGTTTGCACAGTTACCATGTAGTTTATTTTATAGTTTATAATTCAAATTGACATGTTCCTAAGCATTTGATAGGGTTCAAATTCAATCGTAAAAGCTGCTGTTAAACCTTATAGTTACTGCACATCCAAGTTCATTTATTTGCTTTATTTTTCAATGTGTTTCAACCATTGCCATCAATTGAATTGTCTTATAACAAACAGTGGGTGAGTTCACACTGCTTGCAGATGACCAGTTATTGGTAAAGTGTGCCTTTCTTGTGCAGATCACTAAAAGCATTAAGCAGGAAGCTATTACATGTACATGCGTATGCTAGTTTGCAAACGCCTCCCAAAAGATATGAAATGTTATCTGAAATATTTTTTCCCACTAGCTGCAGGGTTTAATTTATTCAACATTGTAAAGAGAGAGGGGAGAGAGAGACAGGTTTTCCTATTTGAGAGCTGCCTTGTTTTGATCTGAGTGGGAATTGCTGACATGGATGGTGCACACACTGCATGTGGATGTACTGATGTGTAATCTATGTAATCTTCGGTGCACAAGGGTGATATGATGGTTTCTTCACTCCGTGTGGGAAATGTTTCAGTCCTCCACGAAGAACAGTTTGTTCTCTCCCACGTGATTTGCTCCTCTGTCTAGGTCGTGGGTTTTTTTCTCACTCTCATCATCACTGACATGCACATCTCTCTCTCTCTCCCTCTCTTGTCACTGTCACTATGCACACGTATGTAGAAATGCATACATGCCTGTTGTCACTGTCTGTTTCTGCCTGCTCTGCGGGGTTTCATGGTTTTATAGACTCCAATCTGTCTGCTCAGCCACAGGAATCTTTACTGCCGTCTCCGTCCTGCACCCACCGTGACAGAGAGAGATTCTGTGGAGGAGCAGGGAGATAAGAGTGGGGAGACGGTCACATTAGGACTCACTTTACCCCCCTGACCAAGACCACAGGTTGGGATTAGACTGTTAGAATCTTTGTGCTTAAATCTCTGCAAGGCTCTTTGTGCCATCGTGTGGGGAATAACATGAAGCCATATGCAGGGAGAGCTCCTCTGAATAAGTCTTGGAGAGTGGCAGTAGTGGTGCTGTCAATGCTACAATACCACATGCTGTTTGGATCAACGGGTGATGCC
Source organism: Solea senegalensis (assembly GCF_019176455.1). Classification (NCBI taxonomy): domain Eukaryota; kingdom Metazoa; phylum Chordata; class Actinopteri; order Pleuronectiformes; family Soleidae; genus Solea; species Solea senegalensis. Next base: position 27,088,423 of record NC_058022.1, on the reverse strand, counting down.
TCTTGACATCAAAGGTGCAACACAAAAGGATCCGTGTTCCCTTTTACTGTTGTCTGCACCTGTCAAAATGCGTCTTTTCTTTTCTGTTTTTGTTTTATCCGCTCCTCCTGCACAGGGAAGTCTTCCTGCATTGCAACACCACAGAGACCCCTGGTGGAATTTGGAAGCATAGCAATATGTGTACGTTTGTGTGAATATGCATTTGTGGCAGCTCCAGGACAAATCTCAGATGGTTTATGGAATATGTGATTTTCTCCTTGGAGGATTCTGAAATCACTTTTGCAGAGTCATTTATTTCAGTTGTTTTGTTGTTGTTGCTTTGTTTTTGTACTACGTAGTCTGTGAGGGTCATTGATTGTCTTTGTGATGTTTGTTGATGATATTATGGAAAATATTGATGAATTTTCATTGAAATAATTGATTGTTGATACCTTAACCTTTAATTAACTTAGGTTACCTTAATCCTAAAGCAAGTCTTCACCTCAAAAGGATAAGAGGACTAATAAATAAACCCCATAAGACTCTGTAAACAAATACCATGTCCCCACAACAGGAGTGAAACCTACACATAACACACAGACCTTATCACTGCTAAGTGTGGACTCTTTTTTTGTTTGCTAGTTCTTTATTTGGCTGGGGTTTTTTATCGTGAGACAAAATTTAAAAACGTTCCCCCACTCGGGGCCTTTTTTCAAATCTCCAAGCTGGATTTTCTCTTTCGCTATCATCTGAGCACACTAGACTTGACCAGAGGGCCAAATTAGAGCAGGCCTTGGTGAAATAAAATGCCCATTATCTCTGAACTAGCAAGTATCCAATTATACACCAGTTATCTCTCATCTCACAGACTTCTGATTCCTCGCCACAGGGCCAATGAGGAAGGAAAAGTGTTAATGAAGAGCTGCGGAATACCCTCTTTTTTTGCCTTCCTAGATGCAAAAGTGGCAGAGCCTTGTTGATTTTCAGGAGATCAGAGTTGTTTCCCCCAGCTTCAATGATGTGGTTCTTTTTGTTTAACTCCAGTTGAGGCTGTTGCAGCACAGAACACACACACACTCACTGGTTTACCACCAGCTGCTGCATGTGCAAGAGTGAATGAGATGTGTCTTGGCTCAGACAGTGAGGAATAACACGTTTTAAAGGGGTTTATCTCTCTTCCAGTTGCATAGGATGTACATGAGCAGAGCTGATGTGAAGGCAGGTGGTGAATCAGCAGTTCTCAGAGTTCAGTCTTGAAGTTTGCAGTGGATCAACACTCTAACACACCTGTCTGTGGCTTTCTCTTTCTAGTGTTAACAATTTCAATTTTTAACATGCGGATGGTTATTCAGTTGCTATTTTTCAAATGTCAAAGCAAAACTGATTTTCTCAGAATTAGTTATGAACCCTTCAACTCTATGGAGCATTTAGATCCTCTTGTATGGCGTGAATCCAACATATGCTAGAAGCAACAGCGCCTTTATAAAATGAACTAGTTTTGCCTACATGCATTAGAAAATGTGGGGTCATGGGATTTCAATTAGCAAACATTGACCTTTGCTGTAAAACATCTTTTATCTTGTTGTCAAGTTCAATTGAGTTTATAATGTGCAACGGAAACTCCAGCTAATGATGTAGAGAACAGGATGGATTTAGCAAGAATTGTGTTATAGGATGTGTGAATACTTTTTTTTAGTGAAAATCATTCAGAATGTCTGCAGTCATTTTGTTTTTAAGTAGCTGAAGCCAGACTATAAGGGTCTGACTTAAGCTACTGCCAGTGTGAGTACAAAAGCCTTTAACAAGGCACAGAAGTGTTGAGAATGTGTATGAGGGTTCAAGAGAGTGTTTTAAAGTTTACCCTCAGAGAATTTAAAGTGGGCCTGCGATGGTTTCTGATGGTGGCCCTGCAGTTTGAGGGACTGCTTGAAGATCTGTGGTACTTAGGAGGCTGTTATGAAGGAAAAAGAAAGGGTTTGATAATAGGATGTACATGTAAGACTGTGTGTTCATACCTGAGGTTTGCTGGGCTGGTTAACTTAAACCAATGCCTGTCATACACTTGATTTATGTTGAGATAAATTGTGAATTGTAAGTTGAAATACGTCCAGTGTGAATGCCATTTTGTGCAAGTGTTACCTCATGTCTTGTCTCCTTTCTCTCTCTAGGAAGTCCTGTCAATCTGACTTGCCGAGCGTTCTTTGGCTACAGTGGAGATGTCAGTCCGCTTATCTACTGGATGAAAGGAGAGAAGTTCATCGAAGATCTGGACGAGGAGAGGGTTCAGGAGAGCGACCTCAAGTAAGAACATCAGACTACTTACTGCACAGTTAATCACGAAATAGTCAAACTCACAATATCCAAAATCATAAGATAAAATGTGCGTCAAAACTGCATTATGATAAAATTCTGCAGTGCTTTTGGAATTCAACTGCTCATCATCAATCATATATCTGTAAAAAATAATCTCATCATAATTTTTTGACCATATCATACAGCCCTACATCAGACCCGTGCTGGTTTTGAGTTAATGATTGTTAGGATTTATGCCTAAAATATATCCCTGAGTGAAACCCAGTGTTACAAATTGTAACTATCAAAATGACAATTCAAATAAATCAACATTGTCTTGAACAGATTCAATAAAAAACTATAATTATAATCGTCATTAAGGGAGGATTTATGACAGGGCTGTGCTGCATTAGTTTTTATCTGGGTGCACCCTCTAAATTGGCAATTGCGTGTAAGGGAAATAGAATTAGCAGAGTTAACGTCGGATTGTCTCAAACTGGTTCATATTAGAGCAGAACTTGCACAGCACATCACAAATTCATGAGCTAATTGATCGTGAACTAGTAAACACCTCTTTAAACCCAGTCACGGCAAGTGTGAGACCACACCTCAACAAACTGAGAAGTGAAGGAGCCTTTCACTGTCGAGCTACAACTTAAATGGTATTCATGAATGCTTCATGTCGCTGTTTAATAATGCAAACAGCTATGCATTCTTTATCATGCACAATATATATGCACAGTTCAGCCCTTGCTCCATCACCGATCAGCTATTACTTTGTGCTGAAATATAAACGGGGGAAGTGAAGAGCACTCGGAAACTCCACTGGCCGTGTCGGCCCCGTTTTTTTCCATTTGGGTGACCTTCATCTTTTTGGCTCGCACTCATCACAGGAAACAGTGGCGTGTTTACTCCACAAAGCAGGTAGAAACCGACAGCCAAGCGCACACACACACACACACACACACATACACTGCCTGAAGCTGGATGACCATCTAATTGGCTGGTAGGAGGAGCTCTCCTTGCTTTAGATGTTTGTTGTTCGGTGTAAGTTCAGTGGAACATGAAAGTCATCGTCAAATATAAAGTGAAACACACAGCAGACAATGCTGACTTTTTTTAGTTATGCAACTTATATAGCTCCTTTGAAGCCAGAGTCTGTATAGTTGGAGTGGAGTGGAGCGCGGCATCAAGGCCCCGCCCATGCACCTCCTGTCGACTAATCAGGAGTCACTCAGCTATCAATCATGACATATCAGCCTGTTTTTCTATTGTCAGTGACCTAAAACGACATAAACCATATTGAAACACCGGTCTACTAACATGGAGGAGGCGGGGCTTGTGACCTAAAATGCAGCCTTTGGCCTTGCATTTAGTGAGCTGTCAGGTTTTGTCTCTTTATTTGCAGCTGGTGCCTTTAATCAGCAACAGTAAATGCCCTTCAACATTTACAGTGGAACAGTTGAGATGACTACCAAACCAGTTTTTACATAATGTGAGATCTGAACACGAGAATTTTGATTAGTCACCAAACTCCCAGGATGGTTGATTATCTGCCAATTATCAGACATGTAGAAAAAGGTCATAGTGTGGTGAACTGACAGTAATCACCCACGTTTTTTGTAACAATGATGAGACGATCTTGATTCCGAGACGACCCTTTCTGTAGAAGAATAATCAATCCACTTCCTCAGGAAAGCACTCATTCATCTAATCACTCACAACATAGGGGGCAGTTGAGATCATCCTTTTCAAGACTGATGAACTGTGCTTGATAAAAAAAAGTAGTAAAGGATAAATCTTACAATAATTTAGATAATATAATAATAAAAAAGCTAAACACACAAGAATATTTAGCGGGAGATGTTTGAACACTGATGAGGAATTTTTTTCATGTTTGATTGTTTAGTCTGCCGACACCATCGGCACATTTACAAGGTCGGCACACAAAATTGTAAGGAACCTCATCATTTGGCAATGTTTTAAAGTTAAGTTTCATCTACATCAGTGTTTCTGAAGCTTTTTACATGGTCCACTGTTTTTAAAGAAGACAAACTTTTGCTACCCAATTTATTTATATATCATGACATGAAGAGTACATTTGAGCATGATATAAACTTTCTGACTATTTTGCCATTTCACCTGTTATGATTTTGAATATGTAAACTAGACACTTCCAAGATACCCAGGTCTGATAAATGACTTAAAACTCCATGTTATTAAATTAATCTTGTGCAAGAGGCTGGACAGTTTTTGCAAATTTATTTGGTAGCCCCAAAAACATCTCCTGCGACCCACCTGTGAGTCCTGACCCAGTCTTTGGGAGTGACTGATCTACAAGAAAGACGAATGGACGTCAAAGTCAAAATTTAAAGTTTGTGTCTTTGTGAAACACTCTCTGATCAGCATCATTTTAAAAAGAAATAAAACACATCAGCTGCTTTATCTGTCAAAACTGCAAACACACCGCATGTCCTGTGACTGCTTAACATTAAAATCCGCCTAGTTTCAACAAAATACTTTTATTTTAAAACAGAAATAATTCCATTAGAAAGATTTTATTATAACAGTATCTTTAACATTTATTGTTTATAAACGACTGTTGATAACAGTAGTGTTACTAGCAAGGTAAATAATTCATGTAAATAAAAACACTGTGAGTTATAGTTTAAAGAATAATTTATTCTACACGCGTCTCTCACCCTTTCATATCCTGCATTAATCCCATCTTTTGAAGCAGCACTCATTCACTCAGAAAATCCCCTGTTGTCGACAAATGGCATCTAATGAAAAGGTTAACCGTAAACAGCATGACAAGGCCGCGAGGAGAGTTAGTGGCCCAGCCTGTGACCTGGCATTTCAAGATGTCTCTGTTAGCCCGCTAGCACGCTTCATCCAGCTCCCAGAGCCGCACTCTGTTATGAAGGACAACAGGCCAATTAGTGCCTGGAGGGTTTAGGTGGGTGGTGGTGGGAGCATGTGAGGGGGAAGTGGGAAGTGGGAAGGCGGTATGGTAATGATCAGAGAGAGGGAATAAAAACAGAGGATAGAGACCCTGCTTTCATATCATTCTCAAATGAGGTAACAAGTCATGAGATCATCGCAACGACCCTGAGCTGCTTTATGTTTCTACTGTATGTGTGCAAAGACAAGTAAAGAACACAGTATATATGTATAAAAGTGTTTATTTTTGTGGTGTGCCGCCACATGATAACGTCTTCCCTGGTGTGTTTTTATTTATTTTATTTTTTGTTCCCATTTGAACACGCACCACTTCAATCCCTTTTCCCTGACATCATTCCTGTGAGCTTTTTAGCTTTGAAATGGAAATTAATCATGCAGGAGTATTCCCTGAAGGGCTGCCTGTAATACATGAAATTGAGCTTTTGGCACAATGTGTTCTCCACTGAGATTCCGAGATGTAAAGTGTTGTGGCTGCAGAACAAGACTTCACCGATCTCCGAGGTGAAGTCGCAGCATGGAGCACTGTAATAAAGTGTGTGTGTAATAAAGTGTGTACATGCTGCTCAAGTTGTTGTTGTTGTTGTTGTTGCTCAACTGCACTTTTTTTTTAAATGTTGCAGCAAAAATCTTTTTCTTTTATTTTATTTTTTTAAATCTAGTTGTGTGTTAAGAAGTGCAGGCCAGAGAGAAAGGGAAAGGCATAAAGCTTAGCCTGTGTGCTTTATGTATGGCTCTAAAAACTCATCGCTGTGTTGTCATAAGAGCACATCACCTGTGCTCTCTCTCTCTCTCTCTCTCGTCTCCTCTGTGATTCGCAGCAATATTTCTGCTCGGCTGTGATGCATTCACTGATGCTCGTAAAATTTGCTCGCTGCTGAATGTCCAGGTTACGACTGGTATTTTAGCAGTATAACTTATTTGCTAAAAGTTAAGAAACACATCTGCCTCTTCTCCACTGTATACTCCATTTTCCTACATTGTACCTGCTGAACCTTGACCTCAACAAATGCAAGGAATTCTCAGCACGCTCATTTTCCATTTATCTGCTTTCGTGCGGGTCAGGGTCACAACCACAGGGTCCATACATCAATTTTGTGTGAAAACTTTTGTCTATCACTTGTACATGCATGAACAGGATTCTCTCTTCTCTACACGACACCAATGTTTTTTTATTCAGTGGGTTTTATTTTGCAGTCTGAATTTCAATGTGAGACGCATCACCTCTCTCACTATGAAGTTATTACCACAGTGTGATATAAACCTACCTGATGGGTGAGCTGTTATTATAAACAATTATACACTTCTAATCTTTCTATGATCTGATTAAAATCTGCTTTCGGAGGTTTTGTCAAGTGATGAGCAACACAAGCTAGAGCCAGAAAGTGTGATATGTGGTTTAGGTCAAAAGTTCAGGTGTCACACTGCAGCTGCCGGGTGTCTTTTTATGAGATAAAACAGACTGAGCTGCAGTGAATCACAATGCGCAGAGAGGATCCTATGTGACTCTCACACAGCACATAGACAGGGAGGCATTTTTTGATTGTTCGTGATTGAAAAGTGAATATTGTGCCTCCCAGTCATGCTGACATGTGTAATAGACCTGTGATTAAATAAGAGTTTATTTCCTCTTTCGGAGTTTGATATCAATATTCTTGACTCTGAGATGTTTTCAACGTGACTCTGAGGTGTTTGTTTACCGAAGCCTCTCAGTGAGTCAGGACTATCTTTGCTGTGTAAAGCACCAAGGATCCCAATGCATTTTTACTGCCAGTGTATGACTTTTACACACCTGCCTGGGTTTTTTTGTGGGAGGGTTCATGCGTCATAGATCCTGTTTATCACGCTCCTCTGAAAAAGTTTTACTTAACTTTTCTTGAATTTTCTCCTCACATTCTGGTAAAGGCCCCAAAAGTTCATCTAACTAGTAAAACTTGCCCCCTCGAATTTCTTACCCAAACAAAGTCGACACTGACCCTTGATAAGCTGCCTGCCAAGTTTGAAGCCTGTCAAGTGTTTTGCTCAACAGTTACACAATTAACAGACAAACAGACTTTTCTTGCATTTCCTATCCAAACAAAGTCAAGGTCAACACTGCGCACACCGGTGTGTTCTTTTAAGTGTGTAATCTCCAGGTAATCTCCAGGTAATGGGATCCACATGTTAAGGGTAGAAATGAGCATGTCAGGATGTGAATGTGTCATGTCAGATGTGTAATTTAGCTACTTTATTTACTTCTATCCTTTATAGAAAAGCAGAGTACAATAGTAAAAGCCATAGTCACAACTGTTGTATTAGGCCTGGTTCAAACTACATTTGTCAACATTTTCTATGTTTAGTGTGTTTTTGTGTTTTTCGTGTATTCACACTCAGCCTAGACACTTATATTACTGTATTTATGTAACATTGCTGCTACAGTGTCAATATCATTGACATTCTCTGTCTATTATTGCTAGGAACTGTGCGTGTTACATAGGCAAGATACCTGAGCTCGGAAATAGACTCTCATCTCATGCGTGCAGTGTGAACACTGTCATTTGTTAACATTGGCACCCAAGTGAAACGCAGCCGCATCACATCTGCGACGCATGCAACGTGAGCCAGGCTTTAGAAGGACTGGATTGTCTCAGTACGTCCATTGAGAGGAGAGAATAAACCGAGTCTCATCTGTAACTCGCTATTGTCCCCTCATGACACTTCAACATAAAACGTCATTTTAGGCCACTTTCTTATATGACTGTTAAAAAATACTGAGCTAACCGAGTTTTACTCCATGAAGTAATCAGTTTGCCTCTGTGTGCAGAACATGAGTTTAAAAACTCTGACTTCTTAATATGTTTTTATAAAGCGGCTACTCCATGCATCTTCAAAATGATCACCTCTAATTGTTCCCCATTCTACATGGTCAATAAAATAAATTTCCCCGCGAGCGTGCTGTTTTCCGTGTGAGATACTAGTTATTAGCAGCACTTTGTAAAGCTATTGTAAGATATTACCATGGCGGCAGCAGCAGCGGTTGTATCATACTTTGTCTTTATCTGGCCTGCACTTTGCAGTCGGCTTTGTTTAGTCTGTTCATTGATCAACAAGCATTAGAGGAGATTTCATATTCAAATGCCCTGCAGCAGGCAGCAGATGAATGCCCAAGTGGCACGCGTACCTTTTCACACTATTAGCCCCATGCATCATTAAACGCAGGTTTGAAATAGCTACAATTTTTACCTTTAAAAAGATGATCTGCTCATACATCATTCCTGCTTTTCTACAGCAGCTCAGCATGAGAGATTCCGCTCCGTTAGCCATCAGGTGTCCTGTTGTTCTTTTGTTACAAATGCTTTAACCAGGCTTTTTTACAAAAGAGTGGGTTTATTTTGCCATCTGCTCATTTATTTTACACTTTTTTTGAATCGACCTTGCTCACATTAGTGCATTCTGGAACATTTTAAACACACCTGGGAAAAAGTCTTCCTGCAGGAATTGCTCCAGATCTTCCTTTTTGACACAAGGCCACCTTTGCAAAATTTGCAATGTGTAACATGTAGTCAGGGAATAAACATCTTCACCTTTAATTGTGGCTGTTTCGATTCTGTAGTTAAATATGTAACATTAGATTCTATTACATTTCAGACATTTCAATTTTTGGAATGATGTGATTAAAAGTTGGTCATACTGTATCGGCCGTTTTTGACTGATGACATTAGTTTTCCAGTCAATTTACATTTAAAAGAACCAGGATCCTGCTATTGTTCAAATGTAAGAGGAGGTCGCACTGAATACTAATAGGTTTTCTGCAGAGTTTTCGTTATTTCAATACTGTATACATATTTCATGCATTTTCTAGTTGTATTCTAACAAAGAGTTTGGGAAATAATTGTATATGGTAATCATGCCATCACTGAAACAACAAATCTAATGGTGGCCTAAGACCTTTCTACAGTACTGCAGTTGATTTATTGCAATTATGACTATAAATACTGTACATCACCATATCTGTCTGACTGAGGAATAAAAAAATGCCTTCTTTTCCATTTCTTTCCTGCTGTTCCTCTTCAGCCAGTTTTCTTTTATTCACAAATTCACAAATATTCATGTACACCGGCGTGTCCATAACTGTATCAATATTTTGTCCCACTCTGAATCCTAAACCTTAAAGTGGTAGTGCAGGTTTTTTTCAATAATGTATTAGCAGATATTTCTTGACTTTTCTGACGAGTAACTGAAAAACCTCATGTTTTAATGTTTCATGGATCTGAGTAATTAGAAGGAACAGCTTTAGTTTTTCTAGGTCACATCTTTGCTGATGTGCAGCTTCACAGAGCTCCAGCTGTAGACTCGTACGCCGTTCTCGGCTGAAGAACAGCTTAGTGCCTACTTTGTTGAAATGTGATAAAGGTACAACTTGACGTTCCGAGGGTTTTCCCGTGTGCCGGCTTTTCCTCGTGGCTTGTTAGTGGCGTTGCTGCTTCTCGTGGCAGGCAGTTGGCTTCAGCACGACGCTGTTCTCACACCCCATTTAAATGAGGACGACACTGATAATGAAGAGGAGGCTGGTAAAATCCAATCTTTTTTCTAATGAAGACAACATCCTGCCAAGTGTTCAGTGAAGAGAAAGAGGCATCTGAGTGCCACAGTATGCTACATGCGCTGTGATCACACAGTCACAGCTTCCAGTCTTTCTCCGTGTCACGGCTGAATCTTGTTTTACAAAAACATCAGAAGGGCTTTCTTTTCTCTTTCTAACCCTTGCGGCGAAATGTTCTCCGATAGGTCAAGGCTGTAGTGCATCATGCCAGTCATACTATTATCCTCATACCAGCATGTCACAAGCAGTGTACATCAGGAGCCTCAGAATGTCAACAAAGGAATATTTTTCATGAAAGGAATGACTGTTGTTTTAAAATATGACTGTAAAAAATGCCAAACTCTTAATACAGTATGTTTTTAAAAAGGCCACGTATCCCTCTGATCTCTCTCCTGTACCCATAGTTATTTTTTAACACAGTTTCATCTGATCAAACATTATTCTGCAAACACAAGGACTAAAAAAAAAAAAAAACCACAACCTGAGCTCTCGTGTTGTGTTTTTACCGCTGCTGTGTGTTTATTCTCTTCCCCGACAGACTTCTTAAACGGAGACTGTCGGTGGCATCTTTGATGTGCACCTCACAGTCAGTGTTAAAGCGGCTGGACTCTGTGTTTGGGCAAATATTTGAAGTCCTGTTGCTGTTCAAATTTCATCAAACAGCCCACACACAGGTTTAATTTGACCAACTCTGAGTTGAAAATGTGTAGAAATGTGTAGAAGCAGACTTAACTTTAACTTAATTCACTGTAAATTCATCATCTGTAGCTTTCATTTACACCACAATGCCATAATATAAAGTGTGTGTGTGTTTACATTCAGAACCTCCTGAAATCTACTACTTTCTATTGTCTATCAAATCCTGAATGCATTTAAAGGGGAAATAAAGGATGTATCTCTCTCTCTCTGTCGCCCCCTGCAGGACAGTCCGGGAGCACCTGGGGGAGCAGGAGGTGGCCATCTCTCTGACCATCGACTCCTTGGAGGAGAGCGATCTTGGCAACTATTCTTGCTATGTGGAGAACGGCAACGGACGGAGACAAGCGAACATCCAGCTCACAAAGAAAGGTAAGGCGAGCGGGCCCACGTGCACACAAACACACAAACACACAAACATACAAGCACCTGATTAATGTATTAATTGCGAAGTTCATCTATTTTCACGAAGGTAAAAAACAACATTTATGGACCACAGGCTTTTACTCGTAGCCGAAGAACATGGAGGATTCTGGGAGCAGACCTGTTTTTTCCTCTCTGTTATAGGTGGAGTAGAAAGCCTATTTATCCTTAAGAAGCATTAGTATGAGAGAAAGCAAGAGACAGCCATAGGTGTTAATGATGATGGCCGACAAACTGTCAATGACCTCCCTAAACACACACACACACACACACACACACACCCTCAGACTTTTATTTAATCACCAGCTTTCTTTCAGTGTCTCCTTATTCCATCAGACATGTTTGAGCTTTTTTACCTCACAAGTGACGACAGCTTGAAAGTTCATTCTGTGATGATTTTAAGTCGACGCACACTCTTTTTCTTTTTTTTTTTGCAAGGCTAGAGGAGGGTCTCTGCAGAGTTAACGTCGTCAATGTTGAATACATTTACATATTAGATATTTTCCCTCTCTTTTAAGCTTGCAGCTTTGGATCCAGCTTTGATGGCAGCCTAGTTCCCCTTCATTTGCTATATTAAAGGGGTTTATGCTGTATAGATGAAATCTCCGGGAACTTTTCTCTAGGATTCACAGGGCTGTGCATGTCTCTGGGAGACTGACCTGTTTCCATGTTGTTATTTGTGGCAAAGTGCAGGGAGCCAGTGTTCAACACACATCACTTTTCCTTGCTTGTCCCTTGAAGTCGAGATAATGCTACATGATGTGACATCTCAGCGTGGGGATGTTTTTGTTTTTTCCTTTCTCTGTCCCATGCACACACACACTATTGTACACACTATTGTAGTCCAGATGTTCCAGTGACCAACTTTCCTCCAACGATGTATTACTCTCACACCAACTTCCTATTTAAAAATAACAGGCAGGTGTTTTCGTTTACCATCCATTCCCCTCTCTGCCTTTTCCCCCTCATTTTTTTTTTTTTTTTGCCTTTCCTGGACAGAGATTCAGGAAAAGAAGGTGGAAGGGGTTGATGAATCACCCAGTGCCAAGTGGCTCCATCAAATCCAGCCTTCTAGTCGTCAGGAGCTAATTTGTCTTAATCTGTCCCACTGCAAATGTGGAGGCCAGGCAGAGAAGAATTGGCCCCCTGCATTGTAATCTCTGCTGCTTGAGGAGCAGCTGGCTCATTTACGCTGTTCAGATATCTGAGGCAGGAGGGCAGAGTGGACAGTGATGAGGAGAGGTAGGAGAAGTGGAGTAGCTTGGATTCGGCTCGTTAGACGCAGCGCCAGTTTGAGAAAAGTGAACTAGGTGAGGTCGATGTTCACGCCGAGAGAAGAGAAACTCCAGACAAGAGGAGGAAGCCTGTGTTCCTGCTGCGCTCAGTCTGTTTGCACCTTACTTTTGCATATAATTGCATCTGTCCGTACATCTGAGAGTTTTCCTGAAGGTCATAGTCTGGACAGGCACAATGAAGTGGTGCGCGCCGCGCTCGTTAGCTTTCCAGAACATCATTCTTTATCATGAGTGCTGTCAGGCTGACGGCCGCTGCAGTGGGAAGGGCGCCCCGCACTCCGAGGTTAAATGGGTGTCGATGATGGATGGCGATGCACGCAGGACTTCTCCATCCATGTTTATGTGTGCGCCAGGCAACACCGTCCGGCCTTTTGCTGTTGTCCATTAGTCAGCCAATGAAGGCTGACCACCCTGATTTTGTGAGGTGTAGCCAAGAGGAAATGTTAACCTGCTGAAGACAGAGTGACATGAAAAAAACACACTAAAAAGTAAAGAAAGACCTTGAGAGGGAGATGAGATCATGAAAAACATGGCAAATTACTTGATTTTCAAGGCAAGGCACCAGACCATAGAGCCTAATGTTTCAGATCAGTGTCCTGTGGTGTAATATCGCCTCACATTTTCCTGAATAATTCCCCTTTGGCCTCTACAGAATATGTTAAAAAGAATGAGTAGTAAACCTGAAATATATTCACAGTGTTCCGTGCATTCAGAATCCACTGATGCTTCTCATGAGTTCACATCAGGCCACAGTGATGACGGATTGCTCCGAGTGTGTGTCGACAAACAGCCGGGAGCTTTACCTCCCCTCCACACACACACACACACACACACACAAGATCTCTATAAGTGCAGCAGTTTGGATCTGTCACATGCTGTTCTCAGGCCAGTTGCCTCAATCTGATTTTTCTTTTTATTATCCAATTGAGCCCCAAGGCGTTTAAGTGACAGTTACAGAAGTGGTTGTGCTTTGACTCCAGTAAGAGTTATGTTTCCCGACTCGCTGACAATATAAGCAAAGAAGAAAAATGGAAAGTAAAAGCGAGAATAACGGACACGTGGATAAACAAATAAAACTGCGGGAGATGATTAAAAGCCACTTTCTGACAAATGTGTGCAAATACCTTTCACAACATGGAGCCACTAATGCAGCATATGGGATCATGCATTATTTCACAGGTGCTGATGTTTTGTGCTCAAACCGTAATTTGATTTTGAAATTTAAATGTAGTAGTAGAAAATGTAAAGTATAGAAACTCATTAAATAATTCATATTCTCAGTGTGAATGGCATATTTGTTTGGCTACCTTATGCTTTGACATTGTTTTTTTCGGCATAAAGTGTTCATTTCATTGGAAGTTGAATATAAACTTTGCATGTAATTGTCTCTTTCTCTCCCTCTGTCTCCCTCTTGCTGTGTATAGCGGAGCTGATGTACACGGTGGAGCTGGCCGGAGGACTGGGAGCCATCTTCATGCTGCTGATCTGTCTGGTGACGCTGTACAAGTGCTACAGAATCGAGCTCATGCTCTTCTATAGGAACCACTTTGGCAGTGAGGACATAGACGGTGGTAAAAAAAGTGCCAGACATAATCTCCTGTAATCTGTGATTCCACAGTGTTGTTGCCTGGTGGGGGATTTGTAGAGCATCTTACAAAACGCCGCTGTGGAAACGGTGATTTCTTTTTGAGGATTTAATCCCAAACCTGTGCAGTATCAGTGCTGCGCTACATTTTTTTTACTCCCAAAACACCTGGGCTGTTTTTCATTCCTTAAACCTGCATGTGAGGCAAAGTTATTTTTCTGTAAATATGGGTATGATCTATCCGTTCAATTGTCAGCGATAGAGAAACAACCTCCTATAGTTAGACTTAGACTAACTACAGGAGACTTTTAGTCTTTTTTTAGACTTAAAAAGACAGTTGCACAGATAATGTCGGGGCGGTATTTGGAATTTAGCAGTCTGATGGCCAGCGGAAACTAGCTATTCTTGAGTCTGTTTGTTCTGCAGCGGATGCTGCGGAACCTCCTGCCAGACGCCACAAGGGAGAACAGTCCATGGTGGGGTGGGTGTGGTCAGTGAGGATCTGGTGAGCCCTGGTTAGGCAGCGCCTGTGTGCAATGTCCTGGATGGGTGGGAGTGGAGCTTAATCAAATAGTGAATGCAAAATATTCTTAAACTAGTCACATCTGTGTCCTGGTGGAACCTAATCACAAAGCAGCCTCGTAAAGCCGTTCCTGATGGGCACCCTTCCCTGACACCACAACGTGGGACTTATGGGTAGTGAAGTTTGGAATTTCAAACAGTTTCAACAAAGACAAACTGCTTTTATGAGCCCCAAAGACACAAAGCTGCTGAGTTAAAAAAGAGAACGCTTCAACCATTTTAATTCTTTAGTGTTGTGTGTGTACTGATTGATTGATGATGAGACACAGTGATACACAGCAAAATATTGTCAAATATTACAAGACAATTATACAGTGATACATGATGATATTTGTCCAATTATAGTATACAAAATGATCCTAAAAGGTAACATGCAGGATTTGATATCCATTCACCCTTGTCTGCCATTGTCCTGCTATCAATAACTTTTTCAGCCGAGTTAACTGTGAGTCATGAAGTCATGACCCTGCTGACTTAAATTTGTGGGAAATCGACTTAGAGCGTCCTAATTTGTTGTGTATTGATAATCAGGACAATGATACATCGTTGTAATATTGTGTCCCACCACTATGATGGAAAAGCAGCGTATAATAGAATTAATCCAACAGGCAGAAATCACACCATGTCCCATGTATGTGTATAACAAACAACAAAGCAATTAAAGACCAGTGCTTACACACTTTCGGCAATGCCTTTTAGAACGGTTGTATAAGGTCTAATTTGTCTTTGAGAGCGCTGTTGAACCTTTGGAATTAAGCAAACTAAATGTGGGCTTTATTTGGCTCCGCTTGTTCATTTTATATTAGAACATTCGTGAGTGTCATCTAATGTACTGTAGGTACGCCTTTACAGATGAGGAGGACAAAGGACTGACTTGAATGATAAATCCATACTTATAAAAAACAATTACCTTTCACTTACCATTTAGCCCATGAGGAGAAGCTGTAACTTAATGGATATTATGAAAACTAATACAAATGATAGAGACACAGTTATTCTGCAGGTATACAGTCAAAGCTTCTCTGTGTGTTTCTTCTTTAAGAGGGAAAGGATAATACACTGTGCCAAGCTCTCTCTCTCTCTCTCTCTCTCCATATATATGTATATATATATATCTATATAGATATAGATATACATATATATATATATATATTCCCTGCTCCAGACACAAGCATCGACTCTCAGGTCCCATCAGTAAAAGAAAACATCCCTGATTGGACCTGGTGGATGAGTCTTGGCTTGAGGATGCATCAAAGTAAGACAAAGGAGCAAGTTTTAATTTGATTCCTCTGTAATGAGTCTCTCAAGCACCGGCACTGCAATGAATTCAGGGGGAATGAGATTAGTTCAGAGACACAGAGGGATTGTACGTAGTGGAAAAGGAGACAGCGAGAGACTTATGAGTGTTAAAAGTGTGAAAAAGGGTCCTGTATGCCGCTTCTCTCCTCGCACACCCCCAGCTCTAACTGTGACACCTGCTACTGTACATCACACAATTCAATGAAAGTCATTACCTCTGGCTGTGCCAGACTTCTGGCACCGGAAACCGAAGCTTTGCCAAAATAGATGACCCAGAGGCACTTGTGTTGGGGGGGGCTTGAACTTAACACCAAACAACAATCGTCTTCTTTAATTGTGTTGCCTAAGTGACTGCTTGAAGATAGGAACAGATTTTCAATTTGTTCTCCAGCATAAAGTGGATCAGGTTCAATAAGACACAGAAGGCTGCCTGCAGAGTTCTCAGGAGACTGCGGATACTTCCCTCCACACCGCAGTCGATTAGAGCACTTCACAGACAGCTCACATGCCTCTGGAAAATGTGCACTGTGGAGAACCTGCGCCATGAGTTGCACGCCCCTTTCACACTTGGCATTAACATCCATCTGGAGAGAGCCAAGCAGATCTAGATCATACTAAACACAGGTTTGAATGTGCACAATCTTTCCTGAAAGCATCCTCATCCTCATCATTCGATCTCAAAAAAAAAGGCACATTCGTCCACGTTCCTGAGTATGAACATAATCTGTCCCTTAGGATGTGTTAGATACTGCTTTGTTAGCTGATGTCCACCTGCGTTTTCAGTCTTTTGACCCAAATCAGCACCCATACATTGATTAATTATAGCTACCACCACTATGATAAACACAATATTTCTTTTTTTTTATATCTGGTTCAATGTTATAGCAAATTGACTCGAGCTCCTGACTGTTTTTCCTCTCATGTTGACGCCAGACACATTACAGCTTCATTAAAATCATCATTTTGGTCTCGCAAACAGACACAACATTGGTGTATAGTTCAAAACAGCAGATCCAATCTCATGTGGTCACAGGAGACGCATTCACGATGCTTTTTAATGCCAGGTGTGAACAGCTGTACCTTGCAATCGGGTGACTGAAGATGGTTATTTCGTCCAATCAGACAAAAATAGCTGTCAACTGCGCTGGTATCCACTCATTTACTTTTTGTTTTATCATCAATTTCCCTCTAAGTGGGAGCAAAATTTGTGATTGAGATCATTAACTCCTCAGGAAAATGTTTACTGAAGATATAAATCAAGTGGGGAAATAGAGGCTCATTTTCCCTTGTCGCCCCTCGGCGGCTGACTCATATGTCTCTCCTACTTTCGAGGCTCCTTCAAACTTGAAGACAGACAGCCTCCATGTTTTTATACAATCTATGGGTGAAATGTTAAAATCAGGTCTGAATGGGGCCACAGTGATAGTTTGCTCAAGAACATGAAAAGCAGCAATGAAGCAAAAGATGAAGTATTAAAAAGGCACCAAGGGTTGAAACAAAACAGTCGCTAAGCAATGACAGAAGGTTTTAAACCGAGATCCCATCTCTATGGTAACCACTGCACTGACAGCGGAAAGTAGCTGCATGTAAGTTATAGTTACACACACACACACACATTTTTCATCAGTAACACCCTGCAGCCAGTGCCTTGGATGCACAGAAATGTATTTTTTCTCTCTCTGCAGCATAACTCTGCACACGCTGCCAAGAAAGTGCTCTCTTTTCATCGCGGCCATTCGAACAACACCGCCCTCTCTCCACCCGCACGCCTCCATCGCCTGCCACATGTACAATTTTAAACTTTACATAACAATAACACGGACTGTCAGCCGTTTGTCAGCAGTGCAATTTAGTTAAAGACCACTCTGTTGTCGCATTGTGTGGGTGTCAGTGGGATCAATAATAGTCTTCATGATGACAACAAGCTTGTCGAGGAGGTGGGAGAGCTCATCAAGCCGCTCGCCATAAACACAGATGTCAGCGTTTGTCAGCACGGCGTGGAATTATGAGGCTCCGTTGCCACTTAGTGCAGTTTGGTAATACTTAGCAATAATGATTTTCACGTCACACACTCACGCACACACACAGAGACTGTAATGATCCCATTTCCTCTGCATTTTAAGGTTCACAGGTAAATATCCGAAAATGATCAGGAGGTTAAGAATCAACTTATTATAAATAATAATATATAATATAAATTAAATCCAAGTAAACCTGTTTCATTATGTATTTGTCAGTGTTCTGTCAGTTTGTTTCAGGGTAGATCGCTAAATTTTCAGTGTTGATTAATCTGTAGATTACATTCGAGATTAATCAGTTTGTTGTTAAAATGTCCGCAAAAGCTTAAAAAAGAAGTCAATCTGTGTTTTTCCAAACCTCACAAACATGATGCCAGATATTCAGTTTACTGTCATAGTGTAGCCAAGAAACCAGAACATAACCTACTTTTTTTTTTTATATATATATCTGTGATCAAAGTAGTCGTAGCGTTAAATTCAGTATTAGCGGTGATTACGAATCGATAAATTGTTTCAGCCCTTTCTGGAGTCATCTGGAAGTGATTTATTAGTCTTAAATCTTAATTCTGCAGCAGCACCTTGAGGCGTTTCTTATATTTAGCGTACTTCATTTATATCAATAACTGCAGAATTTGTTTTAACTACCTTACAAACATGTGTAAATATGATAAACCCCAGAACCAGAGAATCACTGAAGCAAAGCACCAAGGACCAAATTGTTTAAAACAAAATTTAATTACGAGTCTGCTTCCCACTGTCAGATGCAAACCCATATTCTTGTGGGTGAATTAAATTATGGAAAACAAAACGGTATGATTAAAAAAAATGAAAGTGCTCAGCTGCTCATTAGCAGTCCGCCCCGTGTGCTTTTGTAGCTTCAGAGTTAAGTATGCGTGTTACGTTCCAATCTACTCGCCATTAGACGTGACGGAGCCCAGAGATTACGCCTCCGACTCTCCCGCTGCTTTTTACTGTAAGATCAAGAGTTCACAATCTGACGGTGGGATTTCTTCATGTGTGCATACATTAAAACCCTCCTCCTTCGCGCGCTGCAAACATCAGTGAACCCCCAAGTCAGCATGCGCTTTCGTAGGTGTGTTGCATCCTCAAATGTGCCACAGCAGTTGCTCTTCAAGATGCAAGAAGGTCATTCCACCTTCAAGATTCACCCCTCCCTCCCCCTCTCCCTCCCCCTCTCACTACAGACGAGTGAATCAGCTCCACTAAAATAGCTCTTGATCCGCCTACACAGCTTTTGTTTAAAAAGCGTGCAGAGAAAAACAGATTTATGTCCCCATTAAGTAGAATATAAGCCTCCGAGTTGGTAACACTAGGTGATTGTAAGGTTAGATTTTAATTATTTTTTCATGTCCCTGATGTTGTAAAAATGAATTGCGTGTTGTAAAAATGAGTTAGATTTAATTAATTACATAGTGCCATGTAAGAGTGGCGATATCCCCACTGGGAAGTGAGTGAATCTTGTTGACAGTCTCTCAGCCCAGAGGGAGGGAGGAAGGAGCGCAAAATGGAGGGGTTATCGCAGACATGCCTCTTCTTCTGCTGTTTCTCTGAGCAACTTTTTCAACCTCAACTCCTTCTCCAGCAGAGGATCCAGAGTCGTAATGAAGACAAGAACCCACAGTGCTCATGTCTCTAATGAGTTCGCTTCACAGGCTGCATTCACACTGCAGCACCATGTGTCCCAGTTTTCAATTTTTCCCCCCGTCTTTTTCTGACACATTTTTTTTTTTGGATAACCAAAAACAAAAAAAGTATAGATTTTTCATTTTTTGTGCAATATAACCCAGAATTTGACATACCTCTCTCACACACACACACAGATTAAACTATATAAATAAAACTATAGTACAAAGCTGGACATATGTCTCAAAATTCTGGCATTTTCCAAACCCCAGGTCTGGACCCACTGGAAGGTCATGAGACACAGAGATTGGTTGTTGATTTACAAAATTCAGCTACCATTTAACAACAATTACACACGTTTTGTTTAATTAATCATTTATTAAAGGGTTTTTAAATATATCTGTTGACATGCCCCCCCCCATAGCTTGTTAATATTAGACTTGGACTATTAAATCACAGACAAAAACAACTTTACCTAGTGGCTGGTTGGTACAATGCCAAGTGCTATTCCATGTATTCCTGCTATCTATTAACTTCAAAATATTGAATTCTTTAAAGGAATACTTCACCGATTTGCATTTAGCTTTGTATTACTAGAATAGGGGTAGTATTTTTGAAAAATTGTGGCTCCCAACCTCAGTTTCCCCTGAGTTGAGAAATATCTTCTTTCCTTTTTTTTTTTGTTACGTGCTCACCAGTGACACTTGGTCTGAGGCTTGAAACTGCAACGCTAATTCCACACTTTTTAGACCCACTCAGTTACGCTAACAGGACCAAGTAACAACGAAAAGAGTAAAGATATTTCTCAACTCAGGGGAAACTGAGTTTGGGAAGCACAATTTTTCAAAAATACTACCCCTATTCCAATAATACAAAGCTAAATGCAAATCGGTGACGTATTCCTTTAAGTTGAAAGAGCTCAATTCCATCTCTTCATCAGTCCAAAGCATTGACTGGAGAGGAACTGTGTAGCGTGAATAGAGAACCACCACAAGTTTGGGTCCAGTTAAATAATACTAATTTACTCCGGGCAACATGTTAAAATGTGTTTTTGAAAAGTCCTTCTTTTCCCCCAACTTCATGATAAATGGACCGAGTGTCTGCTTACTTTTAGCCGCTTTGTCTCTCTGCATGGCTATGACGGTGAAAATGGCCCTTTAAAAGCAAATCTACAGTAACAGTATGTCTGCAGTGTTGTGGCGCCTGTCTCCTTGCTCAGACAGAGCCCTTTATGTGATGTGATGTGATGTGTTGGACATTGAGCTCAGAGTGGAGTCTGGTTTGCTTCGCCTGCAGTTGGCGAAGCAGCTGTTGAGGGAACATGATTGGTCAGCGGGGACGGTGCAGTAATGAAAAGCACTCAGATGGGCAGAGGTGCCCAGAGGTCAGTCAGTGTAATGGAGGCGTTCTGCCTCTGTGAAGTCTCCCCGCTGAAACGAACAGCTCTCCGTACACCGGTATGAAAATAGATTGTGAGCATCGGGGGTTCAGTAGTGCTGACCAAAGCAGGAAACATTATGTTCCAATCATAAAACATGCACATTTAATTGAAGCAAAGTGGTTTTGGGAGCGTTCTAATCCTCATACATGTAGTAGTGCAAAGATTTAAGGGAATTGAAATGCTTTTTTTTTTTTTCTTCTTCATAGCAGTGATCATAAACTTCAAAAAAAAAATTGAAGGATTTGAAGTGAATACACACGTCTGTCCTTACCTTACAGATAACAAGGACTACGACGCTTACCTGTCCTACACCAAAGTAGACCCGGACCAGTGGAGCCAGGAGACCCGTGAGGAGGAGCGCTTTGCACTGGAGATCCTCCCTGATGTTCTGGAGAAGCATTATGGGTATAAACTCTTCATTCCAGACAGGGACTTGATCCCCACAGGAAGTAAGCTCTCTCTCTCACGGCGATGTCACGTTGTGTCAATTGTTTTGTCAGTTGGTGTTGCTCGTGTTGTCAGTGCAGTGGTGATTTGCCTTCTTTTTTTTTTGTCGTTGTTGTTTTTGGTCACGCATCTGTGTTGTGGCATCACTAGACCTGCAAGGCCATCATTGTTTTTAAGTTTGTCATTGTGAAATGAGCTTTTTCTAACCATTGGCTGAGCGTACGTGCATCAGAAAGCAAAGAGGAGACATTTAGGTGTTGTTCAGTTAGGACATTCAACCAAAATATAAGAAAATAACACAAAATAAGAATCACTTAGCCCAATGTTTCCCAATCCAGGAATTCTGAGGACCAGGATTGGGAAAAACGGACTTAGCCCATACTCATACAGGATTTTTACATTGTATAAACCACTTTTAATTATATATTTTCCACACCTTTTAAGTCCCTAATGTCTCTAAAAGTAGTGGTTTCCCCCACAGTTAATAAAATAATGTAGAAAAAAAATCAGAAGAAAGAACAAAAAGAGGTGTACTCGCAAAAAAAAAAGGTGGTTTACACTATTCCCATTCCCGTTGGTCAGCCCTGTGGTGTGTTTTTCACCCATGTGTGAAATGTGACGCTGCAAATGCATCGAAACCAAAACCAGTGAAGTAAGAAGAAATTAAAAAATACTGAACGCATTTACGCATTATCCTGGAAATAACGCATTGCTGCCAAAAATAAAGAAATTGAAAAAGAAATAACCGCGTTCACGTGGGTCACACGCTGACCCCAGACTAATAAAAAAAAAAGAAACCTGCATTAGAGTACTTTGACCTGGCAGTTAATGCCGCTTAAACATATTACACCTGGTCAAAAACCAATTTAAATCCAGTATTAGAGTCGTTTTTTAGGCCAGTGGGAATGGGATAATAATATCTGCTGGGGTTGGTTCCTGCAGCTACTCTGACCTGCTTTGTCTTCTTTGTAAAACTTAGTTAAAAAACACAACCATACATTGTTCCTTAGAAATACTCACCTGAGGTCTGGAGTCACTGGTTGTTTCTTTATGTGCTCAAGTATGAGCAGTGTATTATCTTCACTGTGCAAAAACCTGTGGGAGGCATAATAGCCTTTTAATACATGTGCAGCATAATTAGCAGAAAGAAGGAGCCCTATCATTAGAACAGTCCACGGTCCTTCTCCAGCTCCACACACACACACACACACACCATACCTGTGCATGCTGCTGTGTAATGATGTACAATCACATAGCTCTTCCTGCATGGATCCAAATGCATGTTTTGCTATTTCTAATGGAGCCTCTCCTCATGCCCCGCGCTTATCTTTGATTAACTAATCACACAGATGACTCTGATAATATCATTATGTTATTAGCTGTCATTGCAATACTTGCATCTGCCTGTCTTCCTGCACATGCCGACATTACTAATTATCCTCAGTGGCGCTGTGCCGAGGTTTTAAACTGAATCCCGTGCTATGATTATGTGCTCGATGCAGGGGGACTGATGTAATATGGGAAAATGGCATAAAAACTCAAGGATCGGGGGACACGAAAGTGCTCCTCAACTGCAGCTCACTGTCGCATTGTGTCCATGTGTAAACATTTGGTTTGCAGTGGGAGTGTATTAGCATCTCAGGAGCTGTTATGATGAAGCATAATCCTTAGCTATAGATTAACACACTTTGGCCATTAGGGTTTTTTTAGCATATGTCAATAATCCCTCACTTGAGCTGTGAGTTATTGCACAGTATGATGGATAATTTAACATATGTTTAAAGGATAATTTGTGATTTTTGGAGTGGAGTGTTTATGAGGTACTTATATCCATTGTTGCCTTGTGACATACATACTTTATCCATTGTTGCCTTGTGACATACATACTTTATCCATTGTTGCATTGTGACATACATAATTTTGAAAACCACACCAAAGTCCATAGAGAAAATCAGCAATTTTACATGAGTGCGCAAAGGAGTTGTTGATCCATCGATGCATCCATGAACACACACACTTGTTGCACCCCAAAGAAGTTGTAATGGAACAGCCAACAGGAGCAACTGCTCTCTCTGATATGTGCTGTGATTGGTCAAAATCTACAGATTTAGCTGTGAGGCTGTGAACAGAGCTGTAAACAGTAGTCGTCGTCGTAATGTTTTGGTGACATCTTGGTTAAAGAAACCTTTACCTTTATGACAGCTTAGACTGAAAGTGTCATAGCTTTTATGAGGTTGAGCCCTTTAGTCAAGTGGCAAACCTGTTTTTTTTTTTTCCCCCTGTTGTATTCGCCAGGTTTCATTGAGTTCACACCTGCCCACTTTTGGCTGCCTCTCCTCACAGGATGCTCACCAAGTGCATTTAACATTTAACACACTGGCAAATGATTGTATAAGTACCTCATATACAACCACTCTCCTCACAAGGACCCACCTTGAAATAGAAATCCACATCCTTGTCCTTTTTATGCTACATGTCCCATATTAAACTGGAATAAACTGGTATTGGCGATTACTGTTTAAAAATCGCCCGTGGAACAAAAACACCAGTGGACACATACAGTTTATGCCAGATCCAGCTCCCCACTTTGACTGTTTTCTTATTTTAAAATGCTTTTACCGTACTTTGACATTTGATTCTACGTTAAATGTAAATATCTATGTTCAGGTTTCACCAATGATCATTTCCAGGATGACACACGACTACTTAGAGGTACTTTTTTTTTCCCCAGATTTTTTTTTACTTCCAGAACAAGTCAGTAACACAAAACGATATTTTATGTACACTTTGTCTTTCTGTCATCATTTATAGGTTAATATTAATCTCTGAATTTATGCCTCACAGGCCCATTTAAATTTGTATTTTATTACTAAGCAGTTTTCACTGATCTATGATTTTTCCATTAATAGGGCCATTATCTACAACCTAAACAACTTATAGATTTTTTTTTCTCTCTGAGATTTTGCTGACAAAGAAATATGACTAATATGTTGTCTATCTTCTTACTGTTGTTACTGTTAGTGGTCTTGCGTTGGAGAATTCAGGAAAATAAACTTAAATTCAGTTTTATGGTGAAAACCAAGCAATGTCACATATAAAATATACATATATATGATGAAAATACAAGGTTATAAGTTGTCACTGATGAAAATCTGAGCAGATTTCTGCTGAGTGAAAACTGGAGATCAGGATTTTCTAGCTGTTAGATGTTAGTCTCACAGTACAGACGACGTGTTATTGGCTGACAAATGAGACCTGCAGCTACTTCAGATGTTTTTATTAAAAGAAATTGTATGTACTGTATATTCACTTAACTATCTTGAAATGATGAATCAAAGAAATACTGCTCAAAATGTATTGCATTTTCTTTATGGGGTTTTTTGTTGTTGTTGTTTGGTTTTTTTTTGTTGTTGTTGTTGTCATCTTTTTTTTTTAGATCAGGGCAAGAGTGATGTTTCCTGTCATTTAGCATTGATTTTGTGAATCAGCC
Organism: Solea senegalensis; assembly: GCF_019176455.1. Lineage (NCBI taxonomy): Eukaryota > Metazoa > Chordata > Actinopteri > Pleuronectiformes > Soleidae > Solea > Solea senegalensis. Next base: position 27,063,689 of record NC_058022.1, on the reverse strand, counting down.
ATTACACTTTGATTGTAAGACTTGTAAGGTCTCTGAGAGGAGGAATGTAATCCACAAAGCTATAAAGTGTCGCCAGAGCAGGGCAGATTTACGTCAAGTTTAATCAATTCAAAACATAAAATGAAACTACTACTCATTAGCTAATTATAAAGCGTCCGTTGATTCAGTCTTGTTTCTTTCTTTCTTTTTCACTCGTGATAAAATGAAAATTTGCTTGATTGGTTTAACGTATACTGGAAAGCTACAGCGGAGTTTTAGCTGCAGGGAGGCAATTATCAACAACATCGACTCGTGACAGCAAATCCAAGTTTACTTTTTGATCAGGTTTCTGTCCACATGAGCTCTCAGGTTGTGCTTCTAGAGGCCGACAGAGAGAAGATTTTTACTTAAACAGCAGCAGAAAAATATACACACAATTTAAGATTTAATCATATTAACAATGACCTGAGCAGCCGAATTTAAAATATTAATTGTAAACCTGCTGGTGAGAGATGAGTGTTGTATGTTTTTAAGGATAACGTTATTCTCCTTGTTTCTTTTTTTTCCACATTATTCTGTACAAATACAGTACATTGCTGCAGAGGTTGTAGATGTTATTTAAGTTGGAATATATAAACACATTTTATTGTTTTATTTTCATTTTCCTCAGGCCATATCCCTGAATGAGTTGGTGACACTGCAGAATTTTTGACTTTGACAGATGTTTAATTTAGAACCGCTAAATTGGAAAGCTCAGAAATCCCACTTTTCTCATCTAAAGTTAATTGGTTTTGTTTGTTTGGAACTTTGATGAAAGGTGGTAGTTTGGTAAACAGACGCAACAAGGCCAAGAGAGTTCTTCAAATAGCCTTTCATCACATTTTCATCATCCATTAGCAAATAGAAACCAACCCAACTTGGTGGTATTAATACCATGTGGTCTGTGTGTCCGTCTGTGTCTGTGTGTCCAGCCTACATCGAGGACGTAGCGCGCTGCGTGGACCAGAGCAAGCGTCTCATCATTGTCATGACGCCCAGCTATGTCGTGCGGCGGGGGTGGAGCATTTTTGAGCTGGAGACGCGGCTGCGCAACATGCTGGTGACCGGCGAGATCAAAGTCATTCTGATCGAGTGCGCCGAGCTGCGCGGCATCATGAACTACCAGGAAGTGGAGGCACTCAAACACACCATCAAGATGCTGACGGTCATCAAGTGGCACGGGGCACCCAGCAACAAGCTCAACTCCAAGTTCTGGAAGCAGCTGCTCTACGAGATGCCCTTCAAGCGCATGGAGCCCCTGAGCATCTCCCACGAGCAGGTGCTGGATGTCAGCGAGCAGGGCCCCTTCAGCGAGCTCCAGACCGTCTCGGCCATCTCCATGGCAGCGGCCACCTCCACCGCCATGGCGACGGCACACCCAGACTTGCGCTCCACCTTCCACAACTCTTGCCACACTCAGATGAGGCAGAAACACTATTACCGTAGCTACGACTACGACCTGCCACCCGGCGGCACGCTCCCACCGCTCTCCTCGCTAAGCAACCAGCACACCTACTGCAACATCCCCATGACGCTCATCAACGGACAGCGGCCACAGTCCAAGTCGCCGCGCCAGCAGAGTCTGGAGGAGGCCCACGGCAACAACGCCATGCTGCCGCTGCTGCCCAGAGAGACCAGCATATCCAGCGTCATCTGGTGACAGACATGGGGTCACTTGTGGCGGACTGTGGTTCTGTATGATGTCCAACTCTAGAAGGTCTCACCTCTGGCACTAAGACCCCGAAACACACCAGAGCCAGAGGAACCTGATTGGCACTAAAGCCCCGTTTCCACCAAGTGGTGCAGTTTGGTTCATTTTGGCACATTATGCAATTATTTGTGTTTCCATCGTCAGCCGTTGCAATGGGTACCAAAATAACCGATCCGTACTGTCCCAGGTTTTGGCACCCTTCTTGTGGGGTACCGAGCACAGTAGGGCTGTCACTTTTTCCAAAAATCAAAGTACTACAAAGTTTTTATTACTGTAATACCAATTGTTTTATTATTATACACATTACAGAAGGATCAAAAAAATCCTTGAATGGGAAATCACTGGTTTTCTGAGGGATTTCTCTCTGCAGAGAGAGGAATCTCCCGCATCTCCAAGATGCTGTCGCTGCTGTGGCCGCCTTTGCCAAAGTGTTCAATTTGTATTGGTCCCCAAACATGATCTCCATCAATCCTGGGCAGCAGCTTCCTTTCCCATGATAGGATAGGAAACCTTATATGAGCCCTCTGCTGGATTCTAATTGGAGACTTTTCACGCCGGTCGTTACAGCTGGAATTTGAACTTTTCATCACACATTGCAAATAATAGTGAATTTGGAATAAAAAGTGACAGCCCTAAAGCACAGTGGTATGGCTCCTCAAGGGCAAAGCTTAGAGAATAGCATGTAAAGATGGACGTAGCCATTCAGTTGAAAATCAACTTTCATTTTTAGCCAACATTTGTGATGGGACCGGCGCCATTTCAGATTAGTCACCTATTGGACAATATCATTTGTACCGTGCTAAATTTGCCTCTCAATTTTGTAAATAATTTACAAAATAGACAAAACATGTTCAATTGAAGAAGAGCTGAAACGAGAGGTAGATTTCTTTTTGCGACCAGCGGAGTCGCCCCCTGGTGGCTAACTGACACTTGCGGCTACTTCCCGGAGGCTTTACTTTCCAGACCTGAATGCTGTGTTCATTTTTACATACAGTCTAAGGTGGAGCTAGACACACTGCAGTCCTTTGATTGGTCGACAGAGAGTCATCGCTTCTGTGCGATGGTAGGTGGAAACACAAAACCTAACATCTTTAAACTAGCTTTAAACAAAGCTTTTCACATGATAAGAAGAAAGAGCACAGAGATGCTGGATGTCCTCTATGGTTGACTATTGTTTACTGTATCATGTTTTTCTTTGTGGAATTTATTGGCGGGCTACGCTGAGTCACGCTGGTATGAGGTCGTTTATGAAGCTCACCATCAGGCCCACACAGCCCGCCCTGGATACACTTGCCGGATCAGGGTTTAACCGTTCCAAACCACACCGTGGCACGCTGAACTGAATTGTTCCGCTTGGTGGAAATGAGGCTTAAGCTACTTGCTGCTGTTTGAATTTGATCCAGGAAACAACAGGGGGAGGGAGGGGAGGGACAACAGGGTGTGAGGCACTCTGGACTCATCGGCAATGGACGTGGTGGCAGATATATATATTTTTTTGCTTCAGTTTTGGTCTAATAATAGCTTTTATTTAACCTGAACGACAAAAAAAAGAAGCAAGGAGAACTCTTTTGTATGCCTGTATAAACATTTACGTAACACAAGCCAACAACTATGATACTTTACCCGGAGAGTCGAGGAATACAGGGTCCTGTATATACGTTTTTCTAATTCTTTGTAGCATCAGTGTTTGGGACTTGTTTTTCTTTATGTTTTAATTTTCACTTTTATTTCTTTTCGTTTTAGTTTGTACAAAAAGTGAAGCAATGGCCTGTGAGATGTGTTGGTTAAAAACTGTGTTACCTTTATCTTAATATGTTGGCTGGTTTAGTTTATAAAGCTTTTAGGTTTTTTTCAGGTGGGTTGGGGGGGGGCGGTGTTGATATGTCGCAGCTTCTGTGAGATGACAATGAGCTGGTTTGGAAAATCTGATCTGGACTTAACCTGAATATGCAAAACTTGGAGTCCAGGGAAAAGACGGGAAAAGATGAGTTGTTTCCCAAACCAGTTGTTGCGGAATGATTTTCGAAAAGTCGTGTCTGTGAAGGCGGGATATGAAGAATATGGTGCTAGGCTTCACATCTCTCATGTTAACATTTACTTAAAAAAAAACAAAACAAACAACCTTGTTATTTACCTTAACAGAAGATTATATCACTGAAACTTAGTTATGTGTATTATTTTATGAAAAAAAAGAAAAGTCTATTTTTGTAACAGAGGGATATTTGCATCGAAAAGTTATAAAGACTGAGAAAGAACGAACTGAGGAGACGTAATAAAAAGAAGATTTTTTTTTGTTAAATGGAAGTGCATAGCTCAAGAAAATCGATCCGTTTTTCACTAAATGTCTTATCCTTACATTGAAAGAGGGAAAAAAGTTTGTGTTTTTATCATTAAAAGCAGAGTTTTGCAACAATGGACGGCAACTCGGCAGCTCATTGATTTTACTGTCATTGCAGCGATTCCCAGTTGATTTGACTATCGATGATGTCAGTGCAGACGGAGGAGAGGAAAAAAACATAACATCCACTTACTGTACCGAGGTTTTCCTCTGTAGGACCAAACAGGGCTGTCCAGGGCTAAACTGTTATCTCTGTGTTTCATTTCCTAATTAACGACAGCTGCGTTGTTTGTGTTGCTATGGTGTTTGCGCTCTGAGAAAAATAAAATAGGGCTCACACACGTGTCACTTTTGAACACTCGGCGTCAAAAAGGTTCGTTCCGCAAACAAGTCTTAAAATACCTAACAACAGTTTCAATATTTATCAAATATTTTAGATGACGTAATCAACTATATTTTTTGACAGACTGACCAATAATCATCACTTTTAGAGAGAAAATATATTAGAACTAAACTCTTTTGAAATAAGATGTAACTAATGATTAAGAGAGAGAGAATGTATTTAAAAAAAAAGAAAAGGAAATTAAACCCTGGAGTATATTAAAAGTACACAATAAGAAAAAGTTACTCAGACCAAAGCGAGCTACAGTGAATCATTCATCTGCCACGCAACACCTAATGTATGTCATAATCATTCAGTGCCATAAAATATGCAAATTAAAGTTAAATTAGTAAACAATAAAAACAACTTATTTCCCTTTTCTACTTTTAGCTTCTTGCAATTTTGTCTTTTTTTTTTTTTTTTTTTTTTTTTTTCTTTTTTTTTTTTTGCTTTTTGGATATTTCCGAGCAGGTCTGGTCACTTGAGGTCATTCTGCGGAGTGAACGATCTTCGCCCAGGCCTGTTTCTGATCAGACACCACTCCACCCACTTCAAAAGTAAGAGGAGGCTTCAGAGCAGACGAGCGCCTCGTGCTCTTTGTGTAAATATAATCGAGACAATAATGTGATTTAAGATGAAGACAATCGAGCCATATTCATGAAAGCGGCGGTCGTCGTTCACGAGGCCTCTCTGAGAAAAAAAAAAAAAAAGCCCCTGAGGTCACCGGGACAAATCTTCAAGTTTGATTTTTGCTTTGTGGAAACAAATGTTTGCGTTTTCTAACATGGGGCGAATTCACGTTTTTGTTTCATGATGAATTTCTGGCAAAGTGGCTTTGATGGTGAAAATGATGAATACATAGCACAGAATTATTCCAGGCACTTTCATGAATCTGGAGACGTCTCTCCTGTTTCTGATTTATTTTCTAATATGTATCTGCAATGTTCAGTCAAAGAGATACTGTTATTATTAATAAAACCACATGGTAGTGTGATTTCTCTATCCTGTGTGTGTGTGTGTGGAGTGGTAGCTCTGCATTTGCTTGCTGAAAACACCACCTGGCTCACTTAGTTTATGGAGAGGCAGCGTAGATTGCTGACGATGGCCGGATCTCTCTCTCCTGGCGTGGAGCCGATGCGGCCCCAACCACCATAACTCTGTCGTCTCCTGTAAAACCTTGAAACAACAATCAATATGTTTCCTTTTTTCCTACTCACAGACTGAATCAGCGCAGCTTTGTTTTAAAATAAGACTAAATCAGGTGAGTCGGCGCAGGGAGAAACCTCCATGTCCTCGTTGTTTGACCTCGCTGCAAACTCAGCTGCTGCAGAGCAGGAAGTGGGTGTTTTACAAGATGCACTTCTCATTTTCTGTGATCATGCAAGTGCCGAATATATCTTAGAGCTCAAATTTAGCCGCGTTGATTTTTCACCAGGGACAGTGTCTGATGTATTCCGCCAGCGTGAACGTCTGAAAGTGTCAAGCTGTTTCAGGAACACAAGTGGAGAATGCGGTGAATCAGTTGCATGTGTCGACTTCATGTACACAGCCTTTTCAGTGTCAGTAAATCTGTCATGTTTATTGTCTCGGAGAAAAAAAGCGTTATTTCCGGCACGCTCGCAGGCAGATAAACAATCCCTCTCTTATTTTATTTTTTTTTTCCCCTCTTCTGCCTCAAAGCGTTGTCACCATTTACTTGTTTTGCTGCAAAGCAACATCCTCGGAGAGAAAGTATCATGAAATAACATCAGTGTGTGCTAATTAGCCTCAATGAACTCCCCATAATTCAATTTAAATTAGCTGAGTGCTTGTTTAGTTTATTCAAATTTGATATTGCACTAAAATTTAACATTTCTACTGTTTTTTTGCACCATGTCGAGTGTCTGTTGCTTTACACAAAACAGAGCAGAGCAACTGCAGGTGATTTCTCTTTGTCTCACTTCTAGTGGAGCTTTTAACCATATTATATTATATTCCATGATCTCCTTTAGCAGTGTGTCCATCTATAATGGTGACAGCTCACATGTCAACATCGCCATGACAGGCGAGCAAAGTCTTGCTGAAGACGGTTACCTGGAAGTAGCTGCATCAACCCCATGTGATGAGTTTTCACATTGTTTCTGAAGCAGAGGCTGCAGCATTCTAGCTTCTTGCAGTATCTGTGGTGGGTTGCAGAGGGATTGACTCCATGCACGACTCCATCATCCTGGTTTTCAATAAGCCGGCCCAACAATGCACGGATTCTCTTCAGTTGGTGAAGTTTGGCTGTGCACAAAGGATACTGCTGCTAAGTAACATTAACTTAAAAAGTCCGCTTTTTTTCCCCCTTATTGGTTAGTGACTAAAAGTCAAGGCGTTGGCGTATATTTTAGCAGAAGTTGTAAGTTATGCTCCGTGCATGTAGTCCATTGATGGTTGAGTGGAGACATTTTCTGCAGCAGCTGTACGAACACAAACCAGAGGAAGCACGATGTTGCCTGCAGCTGCCTCGTTCTCCAGCGGTCGCCTTTAACATGAAGCCATGTTTGAATAACCTGTAAAGCGGCCTGATGTGTTTTGTCTGAGCTGACACGTTGCCATATGGTGTGTGTGCGTGTGTGTGCGTGTGTGTTGTATAAAAACAGGAGGTGGTGCTCCCAGCTTCTGCACTTTCATCCCCAAATGAAAGAGTTTTCACTTCATTATAGTGTCACAAAATAATAAGTTCCCCAAACAAAAACCTGAGACGGGGGTGAGAGGAGAGGTGAGGTTTGCAGCAGAGAGAGAGAGAGAGTATGTGTACTGTACACACACAGATGTTTTATGTGTTCCTCTGCATGCGCACACACACACACACAAACACACAGTTATAGGTGAAGAGCATTACTCACTGTGGCAGGTCTACCATGGCCTTCTATGTCCCACAGGGTCTTGTTACTCAGAGCTCTGTGCCCTGTGTCACATGTCTTCCACTTGAGGAAGCAGGCCAATTGTCTGTGCATGGATAGGTGTGTGTGCGCGTGTGCGTGTGCATGAGAGAGCATTTGAAGAAGGGATGCAGATGTTACAATTAAGAAATGATGACCTTGTGTTCATTCATTATTTGTAAGTCTTAGGATAAAAACAATACATATTCACAAAGTGCAGTTGAATAGCACACACGGTTTCATTCGTTATTGAACACGTTTAAAATGATCGATCAATTTGAGATGGATTATGCTTTTATCTTCACACACACACACACACACACACACGTCGAGCCCTCACCCGAGAAAACAGGTGAGTGGTGCTGTCATTATTTCTACCATTGTGTAGGTATGTTTTGGTTTATTAATCTCCTTAATCCTACTTAAGACTGTTGTTGGTAACATTTTGTAGATGTTTGAGAAGAGTATTGTCACGACAGAGTGAACCACGTGTCACACAGTTGAGCTGCCACCTTGTATTTACACATATTGTGGTAATCTAACAGTTGGCAGTGTTATCTCAATAGGAGCTGAAACTATTTTAGATGTCATTTTTCTATTTCTAGTCTGCATTTATGAGCAGAGTTTGTTAATTCAGTTTGAACTGATTTAAAAGAGTCAACCGTTTTGGTGAGTAGTGCGTATGACAGCAAAGAGAGGGCGTGTGGCAACTCTTGTAAACACGTTTAAATATTTATTGATCTTTCTTCAATTAAATTTCAGTAAAAGCGTTTCTGATTAAATGCTGTTGCATCAAATTATGATGATTTCTGCTTTTTTGTTTGTTTTATTAACAGTGTAACGCAGAAGTTATGGACTATTGTTGCTTTGTGCAGCAGTAGCTCCACCTCTAATAATGCTATGCCTTAATTGAACAAATCAAAAATGGCAGCTGAAATAGTGTACATTTAAAAAAAAAAATTAAAAAAAGTTCTGCTAAAACATAAAATGGAAATGTTGGGAAATGTTGCCATCTGCTGGACAAATTATTTCCTGTGTCTTATTGCAGAGAATAGGATACTTTTTGCAATTGCCATAAAAGTATTATAAAAGATGATTAAATGAACCTTAAAAAAACACACTCACACATTTTTTACAAATTGCCTCGTTTTGCCATCTGAAAACTAAAACTTTTTTACATGTACATCATGTAAAAAAAAATAATTACGCAAATACCAGATCAAGATCATTGCACAACTTTTTTTTTTTTATAAAGAGCGTGTCATCCAAAAATACCACAGTGTTTAAGGTGGTAAATTTAGCTCATAATAAGAGTCCCTACTAGTTTTAGTAGTTACTTCTATCAGACAAATGCAGGGTTTTGTTATATCATTATAGTAGGCCTACTTATTATTATTATTAGAAAATAAAAGTTTGGTTGTGTTTTGTTTTAGTAATATAAATGAGTAGTGACTAAAAACAAGAGACTCGGCTGCTCCAGACTTTATTGTCTTCCTTTACATCAGTCACTCAGTTCATCTTACATACAACAATTCCTTTCAACCTGATTCTATAAAATAAGAGCCACTAAATCTAATACTTCCTGTGTAAAAATGTATGCCATACTGTGTCATTACTCTGTATTATATCTTTCTTTTTCTTTAACTCTGTAAAGTAAAACATTATATCCCCTCACCAACAAGGTACGAGCAAAAATCACCTTTTGGCAACCGGAATACTGCACGTTATTTTTAGCACTAGCCCTTTACAGGAACACACATGAACAAAATTGTTGGTACCCTTCGGTTATCTGACAAAAGTAATAATAAATAAGAATTCTATGAAATTTAACCAATGAAAGTCAGACATTGCTTTTCAACCATGCTTCAACAGAATTATTTAAAAAAATAAACTCATGAAACAGTATTTCACCTGGCAGATTTCTTTATGTAATGTCTCCTTGTCACATGTGACAACTATAAACTATAAAACATCAGATTTCAACATGTGTGAGTGTAGTGATGGTGTTTGCCTCCATCTAGTGGTTGGTTTAATTCACTGCACTTTAAATGAAACCTTAAACACCACACAACCGTGTGTTCTTCATACACACATACGTTATTACAGAAATGTATTAAAGGTGATATTTGCAAAATATGTACAACAGCATCTTAAGCATTTAAAACAATAACTCCAATCACTGGAGGAATGTGGTTCAAGAAGGTTGTTAGATTTTCTAACAACATTTAGAATACTCATATTGTACACATGTTACCATCAGGATCTGTAATCTCCACTTTCATTTTGCAGATCCAGCATCCATGAGATTCCCTTATCTCTTTGAGGTCTCAGACTTATGCTCTGTGATTTCAATGTCAGGTTTTCTGTTTTTAACCCCAACATTATCAGCGACATACTCATAAATACTGCTTCACATTCTCTTAAGCTTCTTCTCCACTGTGCCCTGCATTTCTTGAGTCTGCATTGACAGTGCTTTAAACCATAATAATACATGGTCTTCATTAGCACATGGAACTGTGTCCATTTATATTGAAGAGACTTCACGTTTCAACATCGCCATGACAACTGAGCACAGTCATGTTGAAGACTCAGTTACCAGTAAGTCATCGCTTCATCTACCACCGTGCTGCAGCCAATTTGTTTCCAGCAGTCGTCTTTAACATGGCCCTGTGTTTGAAGAACCTGAAAAGCTGCAAGTGGCTCATTAGGTTCATCGAGATCTGCTTTGAGATCCTGATGACATGAGTTTAATTTGTGTTTTGAAACTTAGGTCTAATGAAGTTGATTATAATATTTAATGAAATCATTAGAAAGTCCAATGAAACCTTGCTGAATGTCAATGATTTTGGACGACATACTAACCTATGACCTTTTAGACTGATTTTGGACGACATACTAACCTATGACCTTTTTGAGTGATTTTGGACGACATACTATACTATGACTTTTTGTCTCATTTTGCACGACATACTATTTTTTGGGTGATTTTTGACGACATTCTATACTATGACTTTTTTGAGTGATTTTGGACAAGTACTATACTATGAGGGGCCACACGGTGGTGTAGTGGTTAGCACTCTCGCCTTGCAGCGAGAAGACCCGGGTTCGAGCCCCGGTTGGAACAAGGGCCTTTTTGCATTGGGTTTTTGAGTGATTTTGGAGGACATACTATACTATGACTTTTTTGGGTGATTTTGGACGACATACTATACTATTACTTTTTTGACTGAACTTGGGCGACTTACTATACTATGAAGTATTTGGGTGTTTTTGGAAGACATACTTAAGTATGACTTTTTGACTGATTTTGGACAACATACTATACTATGACTTTTTTGGGTGATTTTGGACGACAT